>NW_009952974.1:12876717-12898713 GCF_000747805.2 Chaetura pelagica | reverse complement strand
TCCTCACAGCCGCGTTGAGCTGCCGCCTCTTGCTGGCTCCCTGGGTAACCGGTGTCCGATGCTGTGCAGTGTCCAGGGGAACCCCCGCCTGTGCCGGTGCCCGCGTTGTCCCGGTGTCTCTCACCTGCCTTGACCTGGCTCCAGGTCTCTCTTCCCCAGCCCGTGCCATTCCCGAGAGAACCCGGGATTTGAGGTCTGGTGGGACAGCGGAGGAAGCGTCACTGAGGGGAGACGGGCACACCCGGGGTGTTTTCTGAGCCTTCCTGCCCATTTGAATTATCAAACTACTTCTTGCGTTGGAGTTACAGCTTATCCAAGCTTATGCTTGACTGAAGTTCATTTGTTGAAATGCTGGATGAAAATAATAAGATTTATGTGATCAGAGTGGGAAGTTGCACTTGTTGAGGATTTTTAATAGATTAAGCCAGATACATTTTGTGGTAGCTTTTCTATTTGTTTAAAGTAGAAACTTTTTTTTAACTAGGTATGGATGGCAGAGCAGAAAATATCATATGATAAGAAGAAACAAGAAGAATTGATGCAACAGTATCTGAAAGAACAGGAATCCTATGATAACAGGTGAGAATTGGCATAAGATCACACACTTCTTCCTACTGTGTCTTGCTTTCATGGTAGTGAAGAAAATACCCCTGTGAGTTACTTGAAATTCTGTCTCCTGTTGATTGTAGGAGGAGGAGAGGGCAGTGATTTAGAAATTGGTGTCTGAGTAAGGAGAAGTCACAAGAACTTCTTTCAAGTGACACGTGTGTGTCTTTGTGATTCATTTCAAAATACGTTATGTTGCACAGAGCACAAGTAATCTGGTTCAACAGTATATTTGGGTGGCACAGAAACATGTCTCATAACTCTTGGGCGTGGAGTTACGTTTCTGTTGTGATTGAAGTGTGTGATTGTTGGTACACAGTGGAGCACATGAAAGTACTGGCTAGTCTCCCAAGTGGTTTAATACCAACTTTTGTTATTCAAATTAACAAATTAAAAGTTGACAGTTGTTATAGCAATTTCCTGTTACAGTTGGTTTTTTTATATAAGTAACACCGCTCTGACTGTTTTGTGTGTAACACCCCAAACTCTGTCTTTTTTTATTTAGGTTGCTTATGGGAGATGAGCGTGTGAAGAATGGTCTTAATTTCATGTACGAGGCCCCACCTGGGGCAAAGAAAGGTACTGCAGTTCCCTGGTTGTGGGCAGACAGTGCTGCACAGCTAGAAACCTTCTGAAGAAATAATCACAGCGCCTTTTTTTTTAAAATAACTTGTTCATAGTGAGGTAACGCTAAAGGTGTGATTTGTAGTTCTTCCTGTGGGAATACGCAGACGTACATAGTATGTAACAATTTTGGTCCCACAATACTTTCAGAATGGGAGTGGTTGGAGTTTTCTAAGCAACAGTGCAGTGTAAAGGGAAAAGCAGATAAAATCTCTTTCCTGGCAGCAGCAGAAGTGACTGCAGCAGCTTCACAAACTGAAGTTACCAAGTCCCCGGTGAACACTCGTGTCAGTCACTTAACTTTAGCAAAATCTGAATGTAAGTGTAGAACTAAGAAAATGTATTCTGTTTAAAAGAAACATGTTCCCTTTAAAGTGCATCTTTTCCATTTGCACAAAAACCCTTGGAAATGCTTGGATAGGCTCATAGGGCAAATTTTGCAATCACTTCAAGAGCTCTAAAATTAATTCCTTAAGCTTAGAGCAAATGCAATTTTAAAGTAATGTTTTTTGCTTAAATTATTTTTTATATTTTAAAATTAAGTGTTGTTGCTACTTTTAAAAAAAAAAAAAAGGTTTTTTGTGTTTACAAATCATATCAATGTAGTTTTAAAAGATTATCCTGGTTACACAGGATTTGTAACTGCATACAATAGGCTGATTATTCATAAGTGTGCTCTATTTAAGTAAAGTTACTTTCTGAGTGTTTGTGCTGCTCTATTAGTATAAACGATCAAATGTTTTGTCTCCAGCTTAGACACCAACTGGATTTTACATGTAAAATTAATGTATAATTTCTTTTCTTTCCGTGATTTCTGAAAATTCAGAGGAAACTAAAGAGGTATGTAATTATATCATTTATTTGTTTTCTTTTACTTACTTAAAATATATTTTTAAAAATGTGAAGCTTACCATGTTTTCTGTTTCATAGCAAGAAGGAGAGACTGAATACAAATTTGAATGGCAAAAAGTTGCCCCTCGAGAAAAGTAAGATGTCTGGATTTTATCCAAATAATTTTTTTTCTTCTTACTTACCTTTCATATCCTCTTCTCTTCTCTTCTCTTCTCTTCTCTTCTCTTCTCTTCTCTTCTCTTCTCTTCTCTTCTCTTCTCTTCTCTTCTCTTCTCTTCTCTTCTCTTCCTCCTTCCTGTTTTATTTTTGAGCAGGTCACTTATGTAATCCTGTCATGTGTTGTTAGTTGATTATAAAACCTGTAAGCCTAGAACTAACTCCTTGATCAGTTTAGTTTTTGTTTGAATTTACTTCCTTACTTGAAAACACATTAAAACTAATGTTTACTGGAAGTTTATCTCTGAAATGGATGCATACTTTACAATAAAAAGTATTTTTTTATATGATGTGTTTTTAAAAAAATAGTGAATTGAGTATTTGTTTTCTTTTGTGTTTGTGTAACAGATATGCTAAGGATGATGTGAACATCAGAGATCAGCCATTTGGTATCCAGGCAAGTTACATAAATTTCACTCTGTGGATGTCTTGGGTATATTTCAAATATTATCTCACTGCAGAACGTTCGCATGGACTCTCTTAATTTTATCATCCGTTTCTCAGTGAGTTTAAAAGCTTCTCTTATGCCTAATAACATAGACATTTCTGTAAATGTTAAGCTACATTGTTAACTAAAAATCATGTATTTTTAAAATTATTTTTCATTTTAGGTGCGAAATGTGAGATGTATTAAATGCCACAAGTGGGGTCATGTCAACACAGATCGAGAATGTCCCTTGTTTGGCCTTTCTGGAATTAACGCAAGTTCAGTCCCCAGCGATGGTTCAGGTAGGCAGGGGATGCCCTTGGAGAAGTTGCTGGTTAGAAATTTTGGGGGAGCTCATCATCTTTAATTTCCAAAGATTTGAGTTTATCATATTTCAAAGAGCTGCTGAAATATGGAAAAGCTTATTTATTCCACATGTAGGAGCCATAATTTCAAGTTTATTATTTAAAATGTTAGGGACCTAATTTGTTTATTAGTAACACATTTTAAAAAGATTCCATAATGACTGTGGATTTGATTCTATCTGTGACAAAAATTCAGAAGCTGCAGTGAGATTGTTTATATCTGAATGGTGATACTTGTATCACACAAAAAAAACCCAACGTGTAATGGATTGTCAAACACTGTCTCAGTTCAGATTCAGCTACACTGCTTGGAAAAGCTGGAAAGTATCAGTATATCTTGGTTAATCACTTGGAGAAAAGGAGAGATTTGGTTTTTTTAATGTATGTACTTGTGCTTCTAGAAGTGGACAAGCAACTGAAACCTAGATTTGCAAATGTCTGATTTCTTTTCAGCTGGCTTGTTTCTTCATGAATTACAATTTTTTCCTCTATTAGCTTTCCTGCTACTCAAAGTCACACAACATTTAGTGTTAGATGAGATTTAAAGAAGTTAATATAAACATTCAAACTGAATAATTTTTTGTTTTTTCCTACAATACTTCATTTTTTATAAGTTGACCCAAGTTTGTAGCACTTAAGATTCTTAAGACTGTGGCATGTTAAGGAAACCCCGGGTAACTTGGGTGAGTCTTCAGACTTGCTGTACTGCACTTCAAGATCAGGTGCCGTGCTGTGTGTTCAGTTTTGCTGGGATACCATTACCATTGCACACTTGATAACATCTGATTTTCCTTTGTCTTCTCTCAGGTTGTCTATTTTGTGTAGTAGTTCTTAGTTTTATTACATATTTAGCTTACCAACAATCTTGCTTTTCAGAATTAGATCACTTAGATATGTTGTTTCTTTGAGATGAGGCCTGGAAGACTTAAGGTAAAGGAAATATTGCCTCTTACACTCCCCTGCTTTTAGGCACTGTCTGATGATTATACCATTGTATTATGCATTCTGTAGTTGACATTCTCAGCCTATCTATTCAGTAAGTTATAACATTACATAATTGTCTTGCCTCATTCTTACCTGAGAAGTTGTGTTTGGAATGTTTGGTGATGGTAGAATTATATTGTGCAGCTCTTGCATGTCAGATACGCTTTTGTGCAGTAGAACTCACTTCCCCCCTCCCCATTCAAAAGATGTGGGAAAACTGTAGTGTTTGTCTGGGAAAGAGGAAGGTGTTTGTACATGTTTGTACAAACTTGAAAATTTGACTCCTCATTATTCATAACAATGTAATGTGAATGTTTGTCATGTCAGTATAAGACTAGCTGCTGGTTTCAAACCTAACTGAACTGCCTCAGTGTAGGCATCATTGGACTCCTGTGGGTGTTTGCTAGTCAGAGAGATGTTATTCAGCTTGCTTTCCAAACCATCTTTGTAAGCCTTAAAGGGAAGGAATTGGCACACATGATGAATTTTGCATGAGGGGGAAAGTGCTGTAAAATTACCTAGATGTTCTCAGACTGTGCCAATGCCTTCTCATCTTCAACTCTGGAACTTAGAAAACAGTGTGCTGTGCTGACCATTGACTTTTTTTATAGGCTGAGGAAGGATTTCAGGGAGTAGGGGTGGGTGACAGATCCGCGTTTGTATATACAGTTTGTAAGACACTGTTCTTGGATTTTAATAGTCAGCTGTAATGATACTGCTACTTCCTTTTTCTTTCAGGATAATGATATGTAAAAACATTGTAGGTAAGGTTTAAAACATTTTTAAGCTCTTTATTTAGTGGCAGATGTAAGGCTTATAGGAAGTGGTAATGGCATTAATTAGATCATCAGATAAAAGGTGTAAAAATATGTTTGCAGCTATCTCAAGAAAGAGCTGGAAAATGTTGGGCTAAATTATTAGAACATATAATGCCTTTAAAGGTCAGGAAGTAATTCCATATGTATAAAGTCAGCTTTGAAGTCTTGTTACAGAATCACAGAATCTTAGGGGTTGGAAGGGACCTCGAAAGATCATCTAGTCCAACCCCCCTGCCAGAGCAGGATCACCCAGAGCACATCACACAGGAACGTGTCCAGGCAGGTTTTGAATGTCTCCAGCAAAGGAGAACCTTTCTGGGCCCACCTTCCTCCTCCTTTCACAGCCTTTTACTGCTGAGCACAATGCATAGAATATCCCTTTGGTCAGTTGGGGTCAGCTGTCCCAGCTGTGTCCCCTCCCAACTCTTTGCACACCCCCAGCTTATTTGCTGTTGGGGTGAGGAGCAGCAAAGGCTGGGATGCTGTGCAAGTGCTGCTCAGCAAGAACTAAAACATTTCTGTATTGTCAACACTGTTCTGGTCACAAACCCAGAACATAGCCCCATACGAGCTACTGTTGAAGAAAAGTCACTCTACCCCAGCCAAAACCAGTAGAGACACTGGTAGCCACAGTATTGCTGGCAAATGTTAGTGCACATGTAAAGGATTGACACTTACCTAGTTCCAGGGACATTCTCATCTTTCTCGTTGGTCAGAAGTAACACAGATAATGGGGGTAAAAAAGTTTTTATTAGGATAATGACGTTGTTGAATTAAGAGCAGCCCTTCCCCATGTTTTCCTTTCTTCCTTTAAAAACTGGACCTTCAAATGCCTTAGTTGAATAGTAACTTGAATTTAGTAAAAGTCCAGGGGATAAGGTGTTTTGTGGTTTTGTAAGTCACACATTGGTTGTGGACTCCTTTTTTGAATGAAAAGAAGATTAAGTAACACAGAATCTAAATTCAAGAGAACTTGATACAAGTGCAGTTTGTGTTTTGTTCTAATTTTTTCCTGCTTCAGAGAGAGGGAGAAATAAAGTCTTACTTTGACTCAGACTGTTTTTTCAGCCTCAGAGGAAGTGTTTGAGTTCAGTGAATGAAAATGAAACTCCTGTGTTTGATTTAGTTGCTTTATCTAAAATTCCTGCTCTGTTTCTCTGTGAGGAAAGAGTTAGTGATTGCCTATGTACATTTTTTTTTCACATCGTAAAATAACCACCAGTATAGGCTTTTTCTTTCCCATAAATTCTATAAGCTGTAATTCTCTTTATTTCAGCAGAAAGGTACTGCATCATACTCTTCCTCTTTGCCCATAAATTAATGGGCAACTGTTGTTTTGGAATTGGTGTTGAATATTTTGTGTGCAAAGACCAGTCACAGATTTCAGTTCACTCCAGTGGAACCGCTGCAGGGCAAGAACATGTCTTGTTCTGTGAGAAAAGGCTGCTGCTGTCTTTCAAGATCTGACATACACTGTAGCACTCCAGCAAACAAAAATTAGTACAATTGGCACCTTAACTTAGGTATGATGGCTTGGTTATTTTGCTTCTGGGACCATTTTACTAATCTAGCTGGTAATGCATAGAAAAAAAAATAATCTTACCATTAAAAAAGCTCCTATAATATCTCACCAGTGAATAGAGATTATTTTTGCAATAAGGCAATTTCAGTGGATGTGGTTATCATGGGATAATCACACCCCTGGGGTATAGCCTTGTCTGTAATCTCCCAGGAGTGTAATTATTTCATGATAACTGCACCCCCTGGTGTTGCATTATTTCCATTATGAAATTCTTAGTTTTAGATATAAAGTAACTTACTTTGATCACTGTAGACTGTGAAGTAGTGATAGACTGTTCCAGCTGTGAGGCCTACAGAGACCAACTTATAAGATTTACTTCTCCTTTACGAAGCTAAATTAGGCAATCAAAATGCTTCTTCGGGCTAAACTGATTTACAGGGCTTTTTACTGATAAAATACTAATTTTCCAAGTTTAGGCAAAATGAAATTTCTTGTGGTTTGAACTTTATGTGCCACTGGGTGCATATGCCTGGCTAAAAATGTAATATTTACCAGCAAAAAATACCCAGGTCACTAGGACAAACTAAATATCTCTTTTTTTCTTGTTCTTTAGGGGTTTTTTTCCTTTTTTTCCTCTTTTTTTTTTCTGCAAGCACTCCATCTTGTTAAGCAAGGACTGGGAAGGGGGGGGTGCTAAAAAGCTATGCAAGCTTAAACGCTTAAAACTTCTATTGTAATTTTTGAACAAAAATCTGCTACGAATCTATTACTATCTTATGAAAAAAATATATATTCCTATCTTGAGAAATAAGGCTGGTTTCTCAAACGGGGAGGTAATTTTAGGAATAGTGTAGTTGGAAGACTTCAGATGCTGTGATTAAAAATGGTTCTTATGCTTCTGGCCTATGAAGCCTAAGGCTGGAGAGTGCTGGGCACCCTTCTCTGCTGTGGACTGCTTTGGTTGTTTTGCATCTGACTGGCTCCCTGTTGATTCGTCCAGTGAAATCACTTAGAAGAAAGAGGGTACTGTGAAGTGATTAGCATGTTGTGGAAAATTCAGGCAAATAATGGTTAAAATGTGACGAAGCAACATGTGTACGGGTGTGTGTGTGTTGTGTGTAGCCTTATGATCTACGAAGATAAAAAAAAACCAGGTATGTCTGTGCAGTGCAGCCTTCTGAAGACTCATTATCAGCTCCTCGAGTTTGTGCCCTCTCCTTTTATTGCCTGAGTGCCCTCACACTAATTGCGGTTGTGGTTTCCTCAGTCTGTCACTCAGTGTGTTCAACTCATCTTTAGCTTTTGGGTGAAATTCCTTTCCATAGTAACCATTGACATTATCAGTCACATGGAGGCAGTAAAAAAGGGAATCAATGTCTAGGTTATGTGTGTATCTCTGCATTTTTTCAGTAACAAATATGGTACCATTTTGTTTCCCAACAGATAAACATCAGTGTTGTATCAGAAATGCAGGAATTGATTTAAGTGCTGTTTTGAGTCTATAATAACAAGAAAAAGTGATTTGAACACGTGCACTGTAAATATTTGTATAAATGGTCATCTCTAGAAACACATACAGTGCATGAAACCTTTGATTATGAACAGTAGGAACCTTATCTAAATCTTCGCATAGTTGAAGAACTATCACATTTTAGAGTAATCCTCCATTTATGTTTCAGAAGCTTCTGTGTTTGGTGTGAATGCATAAAATACAGATTTCTATTAGAAGTCTTGTAGTTGGCATTTAAGCGATAAATATAGATTCCCATAGCAGCTTGATAATGTTAAATGGTTTCTACTACTAAAAAAATAATAAAAGAAACTCAGGATTCTCTGAAATACTCTGTGACAAAAGCATGGCAAATTATACTGAAATTCTGTGTTGAAGTGTTAAATTCAGTTAAACTGCAGGCCCTCTGAAGAAGAGCTAATTAAAAGCCGGAGTTTTTTTATTCATTGATTTCTCTCAATGCCAACTGCAGCAGTTGCTTTGAAGTGTAAATATGGTCTGCATGCAGTCATCTATGAAATAGATGAAAAAGTTATTAGTAAAAAATGATCAATTCTGAATTAGTGGAGGCAGCATAAATTTGCTACATTCTTCATGACCAGGATCATGATCACATAATTTTGATAATAGCTCTTTGTCCTTTAGATAAATGTCTACTCTTATCTCTGTCACAACCGCAATAAAAGTTCCCAGGCGATAGTGTGATTAGGCTCAGTCTGTAATTTTTTCCATTTTTGTTCAATTCCCTTTTAAGCCATATGAAATAAAAATCACATGAAGCTCCGGAGAGCACAAAAAAGAGTATATGGATGTATTGACTAAACAGTCTTTGCTAATTTTAAAGGTAGTTTCTCTTTTAAAGTAAAACCTAAAAAGCCTTCTATCATGTTCTGCTTTTGCTCCTCTCCAGACAAGGCAGCACTCTGAATTCAGAGTATATTCATCCTTCACATGGTTCTGTGCTAAGCTGAAACCCACAAGCAGTATGGTTTTCTAAAACCTAGGTACTGTGAAAGAGCTGTTTATATACTCCCTGGAGGATTCATTTGTTTATTCTTCAGCAGCACAGTGTGGTTTTAGTGTCACCGTTACAAAAGTCAAATTTAAACTTGGAAGAGTTGTGGCCTCAGGTTTTCCAAGATGCACATGAGAAAGAACGAAGACGATATCCTTTAGGCCTACTTTGTTAGCTAAAGTTATGTAGTGATAATAGATAAGCTTTGAAAGTGTCTTATCCTTGATTCATAAATTAACTTTTAAACATGGTAGAGTAGAGTATCTAGAGTGTGGTGTATACTGACAAATTGGCAGCATATGTGCCAGTATGCTTTGTTTACATTTATGTTCATGGAAATGTATCTGTCTATTACCAAGGCAGGAGAATTATCACATCTGTTAACTAAAAGATATCCCCCACCAGAACACGTTCTCAGGAGAGGGAAGGTCTAGAAAAGCCCTATTCTAAATACTCTGTTTTGATGATACATAAGATAAGCATTAATTAAAATAAAGGTTAAAAAGTTAAAATTACACCGTGAAGAATCTACTGCCTTTTCCAGTAACTTTTTTATTGAGTAGTCTATTTCACTTTGCAACAATAGGTAACTGCAGCCACTACCTAAGTACAACTGGTTGCTGTAATTTCCCCTGCCACAGGTAGGAATAGTGGTTACACTGTTACTGCTTCTTCTCTTTGCTTTCCCTGCATATTCCACAATAAAAAATTAATTGAAAACTTGATTGATTGCAAAGAATAATTCAGTTTGCTCATTTGTGCTGTTGACAGCAGTGAAAGCTTTGCTCAATAAATCGAGCAGATACTGACTGTCAAGACTTAAGTATCATGAGGAGATAGAAATAAAACTGCTATTTGTGATGATACTGGCTATCATAACATTATGGTCTGTCCTTACTGCCACTGAAACTGTTGCAGAAAAAGTAGTGAAAAGAGGTTTTAGCATACTGTTATCTAATATTGGATAATTTGGAAAATGTGCTTTAGAGGCCTCCTCGATGGCATTACCGCTGATGTGGTTCTTCTAAGAGGAGTCCCATACCCATGCCTCTTAGAGGAAACATCTGGCACATACTCTGAAGTTGTAGCAGAGTGTGTGTAACCTCCAGAGAAATGCAAAGTGGGACTGAAACTTAATTGCAGCAATAGGTTTCTCTTGTTTCTGGGCTGAGAGGGAGGGGTAGTGGTGAGGGATAGGAGAGCTTCCTCTAAGATGGGCATTTGAGTAATTGAATCCAGAATTATTTCCTCCCCCCAGCTGTCGAATAGAGCAGAATTGATTATGTTAAACTGATCTCAGTTAAGTGATTGGAAATTGGAGCTAAAGCAAAGTGATAATATGTTCTAGAAATCCCAGTATGATGTCCTTCTGCAATCCAATATAATTGATGCTTGTACAGGCTTCAGAAAAATTTGATTTACAGTTCTTCTGTTTATTTAATTGTACAAATATTGTAAAAATGCACCAATAGCTGTCAAGTGATGGTTGCACTCAGGTTGTACTTTGTGAAGACAAATCCTTCTTTTCACACTTCATTCAATGGTTTGAGTTTCCAGATTCTGTGCTCTATGTGGATTTTTTCCTTAAATAGTATCTTAAACAGAAGATATTAGTGCACCAGGAACTTCTGTGGGAAGAAGCAAGAAGAAATTGTAGTCTATTTGCTTGACAACACTATTTTTTGAGAATTATAAAGACCAAGAAAAAATATTGTAAAAGTCCTTTAGTGGGTCTTTTTGGAGCCTCCTTTATGCAAACCCTTAGCATAATTTTAAGTACCTGTAGCTGTAGAAAGCTTAACAAGTTGCCAGTTTTCTTAATACATAAAAATAAGTATTATATCAGCATGCAATTAATTCACTATATGATAAAAAGCTTTTCCAAGACTATGAATTAATTCTAAAGGAGATAAGTGTTTTAGTTTAAAACAAGAGTCACTTGGAAAAGTTTTAAAGGGGTTTTTTTTTTTCCTTATCAAAATGTAAATTCCAGAAAATAAGCTTGACAGTTATATTCAAAAATAGCAAGGTACTGTATTTGACTTGTTTCAGAAAGAATCAGAAACAGATGATGAAACATTGTAACTTTGAACTTATTTTTAGTTTGATGATGGGTGAATGCTGAGAGATTAGTTAGAAGTTGTAGCAACCAGCTATTTTTACAGGATTCCTTTATCTCATGTTCTGATAACTCATGGCATTATGTCACCTCTAGATGTTTTCACCTGCTTGAGATCATGCAGGTAGCTTCTTCACAGGCTGCCTCACATGTCCTTATGGAAGTCACATATGAGGACATCAGTTTTCATACTACACAAAGTATTTTTCTGTGCCTGATGTAGGAGTCATCTTTTGCAAGTTGATGAGTGTTCTTCCAAGAATACTGGGCTAATGTCAGTTAGAATCACAATCATTTAGGTTGGAAAAGTCCTTTAAGATCATCAAGTCCAATCTTGAACCCTACTCTACCATGTTCACCCCTAAACCATATCCCCACAACCACATCCAGGAATGCTGACTCAACCAACACCCTGAGCAGCCTGTTCCAGTGCCTGACAACCCTTTCAGAGAAAAAAAAAAAACCCAGGGTGCATTCTACCTCCTCATCAAGGTAATTGGTAAAGATGTTAAATGGAAGTGGTCCCAGCACTGAGCCCTGAGGAACTCCACTTGTGACTGGCCACCAGTTCCCAAGTTTTTAGCCAATTGAGATCCTCTCTCAGCTCTAATATTAGTCTGTTTTACAGTTTAGTACTCAGTTGGAACTTAACCAGATGAAGATACATTGCTATCAGGTGTACTTAGCACCGTTTTGTCTGACAATCTTGGAGGGTGATGACATAAGTATAGTCATAAGCCAAAAACAGGCTGAAAAGATTGGCCTTTTTGACTTACCAGGCAAACCAAGTTTGATCACATGGGGCACAATTATGCCTTCAAAAAGCAGGACTCCACAATCAGTTCACTCCAAAGGACAGGGTCCTGTACTAGCCATTATACTGGTGGCTCCAAGATTGAAGTTTTCAATCCTAAATAAGGAAGCCAAAGAAGTTGAGTTTTTCAAACATCTGTTAAGTGAGGTTCAGGGCTTGGGGTTTCTTTTATGATTTTGTCTTCCTTTTTTGTGTTATCTAGAAGAAATGCCTACTTAATCTTATAGTGTGGAAATGGGAATGCAATTGTTTGCTCATGCATTTAGGCTTCTGTATCTTTTAAGACTGTGTGAAGAAGCAGCCCAGAAAGTGTGTTACAACCTTCAATGCTGTCACATAAAATAGCGTTGCCCAGGAATCCTGGGACACCTCAAACTGTCACTGACATTTCAAAACCAAAATCATTGAAGTATGTATCAAAAATCCAAAATCATTGAAGTATATATCAAAAGCAGTCTGTTGAGGCATGGATAGGAAAAGAAAGTCACCAAGCATTTGATTCCTTTGATTCCAAGCAAAGGAGTTTAATTATGCAAATAAATTTTTTCTTTGGTCTCATGCTGTTTCAGAAAGTAGATAGTAATAGAAGTTTTGCTATAAGCTGTGCAGCCATTGTAAGATACATCATCTTAATTGAGCTTCTTGACCTGGACTTGTAACCAGAAAGAAAACAGTCTCTAGATTTCCCAGATCAGATATTTTTTTTCTCCCTACTGTGGTTTACCATTGCTCCCTGAACAGAACTAGCAGTGCAGTCTTGCTGTCTCTGAGCAGCAGAACTTCTGAGAAGTTCAGTGTCATCAGCTGTCCAGAAGAAAAGCGTGAGCAGGTTTGCCTGTGTCATCCTCAAAATGTTAATGTTTTTTAAACTGCAGAGATCACACACTGCAAGGAGTCCTCTTTAATCAGCCATAGTAGACACTGTGCTTGTGTTGTGCCTGGCTGGGGTCTGCACACAGAGGCTTGTGCTATTGTACTGTGTTTTGACTCTACTTTTAATTATGGGGTTGGTTTATTTTCTGAATCTCAGTTTCCTAGTGTTTTCTAACAGTAAAAATGGTGTACACAGTAAAGCTTTGTGGAGGTTCTTGTATCTCCTCAAAAGCTAGGCTGACTTGAATTACAATTTGCCTCAGAATTAGAGAGAGACCAAAAGAGGAATAACTTACTCCATGAACCACTTTAGTCTCAAGGTTCTGTATGTGCATTTGATGTAACTTGTACACATCCACAAAACAAGAAAAACAGTGATTTGTTAACTGTCCTTGCCATGGTTATACCATGCTGTGACTGAAAAATTGTAGATGGAGCTCCTTGATGTCACTAATGGTAATTAATAAGCAAGGAAACAGAACTATAAGTTTATTTTTAGCCTACCTTGCTTTCCTTTTAAGCTGACCTGTGCTTTTATTTTTTTAAACCTAGTTTTGATTTCACCTCTAAAAAAACCATGGAAGCTAACTCAGAAGTTTTTGTGGTTTTGTGTTGCATCCCAGGTTGAGTAGCCACTCAAACAGGTCTCTTGTTCATTTCTGGTGTGTGTCTGTTGATGGTTGGACTTGGTGACCTCAGAGGTCCTTACCAACCATGGCGATTCTGTGATCTGTGTGTTACAGCATATCTGGCATCCGTTGGGCACAAGTGCACAAAAGCCAGAAGTATTGTCCATTCATTATAAGCTTTTTATGTAAAAGAGGATATGATTTTGCTTGCCTCTTTCCAGTGTCATGCACAAAGAATGCCTGAAAGGCTTGTTTCTTGAAAATAATTTTGAACTGTGCTTTTGAAGGCCGATACACCTTCATGCCTCTCTGGTCTCTGTTCTGCCCAGAGTCCTCATGTGAAACCAAAAAATTAGAGCTTCTGTCTTAGTTCTTCTGCAAATTTATTGCATACATTTGGACAAGTTGTGTTCCTCTATCTAATATGCTAATGGGAATCAGGTACCAATACGCATAAAAATGTGCACAGTGCTGAGACACTGAAGGGGGAATAGCCAGTAAGAGGTTACTTTGTTAGGCAGCGGTTCTTACTGCCTTTGAATAAGGGGGGTTCCAGGCTTCAGTGGGGTCATATGTTGTGGGGTTTTTTGGTGTGGTGAAATCTTTTTTATTAGTTTGCCTCCATTCAGCTTTCTCACACACGCTATTTGACTTAATTTTATAGCTGTTTTTTGTAGTCTTTTCAAATCAAGACATGATACCAAATCCTTTTGTTAGGTTTTTGTCTAATGTGGTTGCTGTTCCAGACAGAGTAGATTTGGGCAAGCAGAGCAAGGTTTTAAATTTGAACAAAGCTAAAATGCAGACACTGGTGCCCATATACCTTCCTGAAATATCAGTGAGCTTACATTTACACTGTAACACATAAAAAGAAGAAACACTTTAAGAAAATATATGGGAAGAGAGGAATAAAACCCTACTTAATAAAAATGTAAACTCAGGGAAAGACTAAAAGGTATCATAAAATTATTTTGTCTGTAAATTTGTGAAAAGAAAGTCAGTGATGCAAAGACTCCTTAAATAATTTTCAAAATTTTATCTTCTTCCTTCCTGCTTTACAAGTAGGCTTGTTTCTGTAAGCAGTGTATTATATAGGAAAACTAAGAAGTTGAAGTTGACATTTTTTTCAGAAAGTGCTATTTTACTTTCCATGTATTTTCCATAGTAAAAAACTCCCTTTCCAGATTTTTCTATGTTAAAAATTTATAAGTTCTGTGTATCTCCACAACAAAGAAACTTAAAACCACAAAATCAGTATGTTTCATAAGACTAGTCAATCTTATAATTTAGATTTAGTTTACCAAATTAATAGTAATCATGTGCTCCTTGCTCTATTGTACATTCCTTCTAATTT
The DNA here is from genome assembly GCF_000747805.2 of Chaetura pelagica. Classification (NCBI taxonomy): domain Eukaryota; kingdom Metazoa; phylum Chordata; class Aves; order Apodiformes; family Apodidae; genus Chaetura; species Chaetura pelagica. Next base: position 12,883,985 of record NW_009952974.1, on the reverse strand, counting down.
AGACTTAACTCATTCAGTAGTGCTAACTCATTCACAGTAGGGTTAGTGAATGAACTGGTAATGGAATTTACTGAATGTGACCTAGCAGAAGAGTGTATGTTTAGGGTAAAGGAAAAGCACCTAATCAGGTAAACCAGGTTTTGTTAATCACAGGTATTCAATTAAAGCAAAAGAGTGAGCTACAGCGTTTATAAATTATGCAGTCACATCTGAAGTGTTCAAAATACATCCTGTATTTTACTGCTTCTTAGGTATTTGCAAAGAAAGATAACGTGTGCCTAATCCCAAACACCTACTCTAATGCAATATATGTAGTGTACTCTTTAAGCTGGTAATACAGAAACCTCTGAGGAGATAACACCTTAGAGACATGGCATATCTGGGTGTCCCTAGAATAACTAAAGACATAGAAGATTTTTTCATGTATTTATTTTCCATATGTATATTGAATTTCTAATGATTGTTACTTTTTTCTTTTAAAAAACTGTGTCTTTATGAAAAATGTCTTATTACTGCCCTATTAGAAGTGCACTTCCACATTGTTTTAGGGGAAAGGTGATACCTAAAAGTCTCACTTAATAGGCTATCTTTAGGTTTCCTGTGCTTTTTTTACTATAATAAAAATATATTCCTGGATATGTTGTTTTCAACATGACAAAGTTACATAAGAGAATATCCTTGTACTTAAAGAAAAATGCAATTATTTTCTATTCTGAATCTCCAGACTGCTGTTTTAGAAAATCATATCTGATTATTTGCTCAGCAGAAGATTATTGAGTTGATTTAGCTGTGATTTTACCTAACAAAGCTTCAACCGAATTCCTACTGTGGAGTCCAAAAAAAGATAGAGAGATATAAATGATACATTCAAACTGTGATTTTTGTGAACAGGGCCATCAATGCACCCCTCGGAGCTAATAGCGGAGATGAGAAACAGTGGGTTTGCACTGAAACAAAATGTACTGGGGAGAAACTTGACCGCAAATGATCCGTCACAGGTAATGATCTTTTTACTGGTAAGCTGAAAATGTCTATAAATCTAAATGTGATTGCTTGTGAATTGCTACTTAATGTTTTCAAATATGCATATCCATAGGAAAGCTGAATAGCTATACCGATAGAAAAATGTCCAAAAACTCTGTTTTCCAGTGTTGTTGCAGTGAGAATAGTGAATCATAAATTACTTCTTTTAAAACCACATATAATAAATTAAATCCCTTCTCTAGGTGAGTAGAAATCAAATTTTTCATAAAGGGGATAGTTAGGGGTTTTGCCATATAGTTCTGATGCAGTGCTAGCCTTTAGTTGAAGTTGGAGGAAGTATGCACCAGTAAGTAAGTACTGCCAGGAATGCTACATCTGAAGATTGTTTTACCTGATCGACTACATCTATTCTTTCTGGGAGTGAAAATGTTTAATTGTCCCTACTTAGACTGCAAAAGATACATTTCTAATTGAGGTGCTTTAATAAAAATGTAAAGTAAAAAATTAATGTACACTCCTTGAAAGACCCACCATAATATAAGCGTTGTTTGTACACCAGGATGGTGATTTAAACCACTAGTAAAGAGGGAATGAAGGCTCTCAGCTGGTCTTGAAATCTTGAGTAAATCAACAGTTCATTCTGTCTCCACAGATGGATGTACCTTTGCATTTAAAAAAGCTATATAAGCCAGAAAAATTTAGCATATGGGCACTGTTAAATTAATCACATTGATGGCAGTATGTTTGGTTTATGTTAGGTATAGTGGGTTTTTTTTTTTGGAAGAGCTTATTAATCTTTATTTCTTCTTTCCCCTCCTGAGTGTGGCTAAAATTAAAAACATCACCGTGGAGAACTGTAGTGTATCAGATGCACATGATTTGAAGACTTCTGGGTCTTCGAAGTAGCAATGCTTTGCTGATTGTGTTACTGTATGTAGATTATATGATTACAGTATTTGGCAGTGCTAGAACACTTTATGAACATTGAAAGACTAATAACACAACAGTGAGGTAGATGTGTTAATACCAATTTTCCTAATGACTAAACCGAGACAGAAGAGTAATTTGCTTAAATTACCCTAGGTTGGAGCAGGACTAGCATCTTACCTATTCATCCAAGCAGGATAACAATGGAGTGACTTATCCTGGGGAATCGTGGGCTCCAAAATTGTCTCATTTTTATTAACTATTTCAGAAATATTTCTTTGCCTAGCAGTAATCTTTTTTCATATGTTACTAATAACTCCTATTGTATAACCCCCACATTGTAACACCTACTCAGCTTTGAGCCAGAATGTGTGTGGGGAGGGTTGCTTTTTAGCAACTTTGCTGCTCTTTCCAGAGAGTCTTTAGCTGACTTAGTAATACAAATAGATTTGTGGCTGTGCAAAATGAAGGTACATAGAGGCATCACTTTTAATGTAGAAATCTGACAATTATATTTTTATGTATAAGAACTTAATGTCTTACCACATTTTCCTAGGAGTTTGTTGCAAGTGAAGGAGATGATGATCCAGAAGTTGAATTTTTAAAATCACTGTCAACTAAACAAAAACAGAAGCTTTTAAGGTAAGTGTGGTACTTAGTGGAGGAGACCTGTATCACCAGTAGTTCTGACTCCATGGTTGTCCCTTTAACTGTTCTATCCCATCGAAAAATTTAGCACTATGAGTACAGAAGAAAATCAGCTTAGTTTCACATGCACTTGACCACAAATGGCATTATGCGGCATCATTTTTAATCCAGTTGTTTTGTTTTAATCTGGCTGTTCTAATCTAGCTGTGATGCCTTTGCACTGAGGGAGTGGGCATTTCCAATTTAACTGGGATACTAAAATAATAGTAATTTGCTCACTGAAGATGCTGTCAGTTGCTATTTTAAAACACTGTTTTGCACTCTGTTGTCGACAGTATCTTCTTCCAGGATTCAAAACTCTGTGCTCTTGTTTACTGGTTTACAACTTGGAAAAATTTGTTATCTTCTGTGTGGCTAAACTGAACCTGACCTTGCACCCCAGAGCAGAGGCTGGCCTGGCTCCTCTCTTCCCTGAGGTCATGGTTTACAGCTTGCTGCTCCAGCAGAGGGAGCTCTGGCTTTGTAGGTCTAATAAAACGTTTATGAGATTTTCATTCTTTGCTTCTGTCCTGCTAATTTAATATATCAGGTGACTTTTTTTTTTTTCCTGTTAATGTGGAACATTATATTGAAATTACCTGAAAATATTTACAATGAAAAATATTAACTACTGCCTGGTAGTTACACCCATACAGGTGTCACTAGTTAAAATGACCTTTTAGGTTAGATGTTCTACATATGGGGAGTAGGAGGAGGGGAGAAAGGTGAATGGCTAAGCAGGTACATGAGTAGGTAGGTACATAGGGTGTTTGCATATATGATTAATCATAGAATGGTTTGGGTTGGAAGGGACCTTAAAGATCCTCTAATTCCAATCCCCCTGCATGGGCAGGGACACCTCTGACTGGACCAGGTTGCTCAAAGTCATTCTCAGAAAACAGTTGGCATATTTTATGTTGTTTTTAAGTAAGGAATGTATACTTAGTTTGGATAATTAAAACAGTGTTTAGTTTGAACTTCTGCTGGCCTAACACAATAAAATTACATTACTTTATATTTTGAAAGTTGAAGTTCAATAAATATTTGAGTCCTTTAGGTTCTACTAGTCTGAAGGGATTTTTTTTTTAATACACTGAAAGTAGCTTCACTATTCAGTCACCAATTTTTTGAGAAGCACAGAATAGAATCATTAAGGTTGGAAAAGACCTTCAAGATCATCAAGTCCAACCATCAGCCCTACACCCCATGACCACTAAACCATCTCCTGAAGCACCAGGTGTACCTGTTTTTTTAACACCTCTGGGGGATGGTGCCTCCACCACCTCCCTGGGCTGCCTGTTCCGATGATAAACACAGAAGTGAAATAACATAGCATAAACACAGAAGACAAAAGCTAGGTGAAAGCAGTCACATAGCAGTGAATGCATGTGCATGATGGCATATTGTACTTAAGGCTGGAAAATGTAAATTTCCAGTTTCCATCATTAATAGAAACTGAATGCTAATTGTGTTTTTTTCATTTTCAAAATCTCTTATAAAAATGTACAAGAAAAAGCAGGAGTGATTTTCCAAAGTCTTCAGAGCAGGCTGACAAGGGAAAAAAATAAACCACTACTGAATGTGTTTATTCCTATTTACAAGGCTAAAATTGATATATCTTACTGATCTTTTTTAAAATTAAAGAATTAAAATAATTATATTCCTCCTGTTTTTGAGGGAGCAGCTATGAGTTGCAGAAGGATTCTTACTACGGCTAGTGTCAAGTTAGCACTTTAAAAATAATACTTTGCTGAAGAGGAGAGTGACTAAACATGTTGTTATGGAAAATAGTGTATTTGCTGTGTAGGTTATCAGAAGTAGTGAACTTTAAAAGACAGTAACTTTGTAATTTAGAATATCCTGCTACATCTGATTGCACTACTCTTCTGTTTTGAAAATAAAAGGAAGTTGGATCGTCTGGAGAAGAAAAAGAAAAAGAAAGACAAAAAGAAGAAAAAGCAGCAAAAGAAAAAAAGCAAAAGTAAACACAAGAAACATAAGATGAAATCCTCTTCCTCATCCTCCAGTGAGACTTCAGTGAGCAGCAGTGATAGCGAGACTGACAGCAGAGATAAAGCAGCACAAAAGAAGATGTATTCTAAGAAAAGAAAAAAAGCCAAGTTTTCAGAGTCTAGCAGCAGCAGCAGCAGCGATTCAGAAGGAAAGGCAAAGATGAGGAAGGAAAAACTTTCTGAAGATCTCTCCAGTAGTCACGGTAACAAGGACAAAGACAGGGAGAAGTACAGACTTTCAAAGCAAGATGGTTCTGCAGAGAAAAACAAATTGAGCTCCTATGAGGTGGAAAGAAAGTCTGAAAGCAGGTACCATAGCACCGGCAGGAGAGAGACTGAAAGAAAGGAGAGGGCTAGGAGAAGCCAAAGCATGGATGAGGGGAGCAGGAGGAGCCCCTGCACAAGTCACAGCAGCTCCAGGCAAAGGCAAATAAGAAGAAGTCCAAGTCAAAGCCCTGGTGAAGAGCGGCACAGGAGAAATGAAACCAGAAGCCCCAGCACAGACATGCACAGAGAGAAGAAAAAATGTAGAGAGAGCTATGGGGACAAGTGCACTAAGGTGGAACATAGGGAAAGGAGCAGACGCAGTAGAAGCAGAAGCAGAGACAGGAAGAAAACCAGATAGCGTAGAGGACAGGTGCAAGCAAGAATCTCTCCACTTTTTGGTGAATACCTTTAACAAGGGCTCAGTTATGTATTGCTCTTCATTTTCCAGCCTCTGTAACTAGCATTTCCTGCATAAAGCCAACAGCATCATTTCTATGATGTTGGAGTATTTGTAAATTAGGTATAAATGTTATGGTATTTTTCTTACTGTATAAATATACTTGTCAGTAAATACCTCTTGTATACATGCAGACCTGATTTTAGGGTTTTAAATTATTTCAAAGCAGTATGTGATATTCTTTCTTTTGTCAGTGCTGTTTTTGTTCAAATGCAACTGTGAGGGGAAGCAGAGAATAACTTGGGAAGAGTCCTGAGATATGCTAAGAGCAAACATTTGAGATAGTTCTGGATAAAATCACTGCTTCAGATATCAGAACATTGTATTGTAGAGGGTGGGGGTTTTTTCCTACTGAAGCATTTTTCCTAAAGTTCCCTGTAAGAGATCAATTTCATGAGTTAAAACAACAGAGAGACATAGTTCACGTAAGTGTGTAGCCAACGTTTTTTGACCTCCTGCAGTGTACAGCTTGGTCAGGGCTATCTAAACATCTTGAACCCCTGTTGGTATGTGTCAGTACAATGTCAAGTTATTGTTCAATAATCTCTCAAGACATGGAAAGAGTATTTACTGCCTCAACTGTTTCAGGTATTTCATTGTTTGTGTTAGAAAGTTAATGTAAATAATCATCCCTTTGTTTTCATGAACAAACTTTCTGGGTTTTTTTAATTATTGTTGGTCATTGTGTCTGCACAGATGAACTTCATAAATAATAAAATACCTTGTTCTTTTAAAACAGTAAGAATTGCCTTCTCCAGAGTTCTGAATCACTAAAAATGCGCCAGGCACCACTTAACAAGGTTTTTATGGCAAAGGAAATGCTTCTCTGCCATTTCAAGGTGGCAGATGGAAGTGCAGTACATAGCAGACACATGAAAAAAACGTCCCTGTACTCAGTATTCTGGCAAGCACCTTGCTTACCCACCTCACTCAGGGGACAAGTGGGACTTCATTGCCAAGCTGCTTCTACTTCTTAAAACAGTCACTGAAAAGTTTTTCAATGTCACACAGAGTATAATATATGGTAGAAGTCACCTGGCTTATCTTTTTAAGTGCATTGAATGAGTTTGAAAGGGTATGTCTAAGGGACGTCACCACCTTCTTTTAAAGGCGATTGTATTAGATTGCTCCTGATGCTCTCGCTGAAGTCGCGAGGAGTTACAGGGCATGCACAGTGCAGCAGAGTCAGTCCTGACATTGATGTGCGTGTGGGAGCTCTGAAAGAACAGGGGGAGACAGCCAAAACACTTATATGAACAATCTAAACCAAATCTCTTGGAAAGAATGTATTACTCTCTCTGGAAGAGAGGACAGGCAGAGTAATCTGATAGAGGAAAAGGCATATTCAGGTAGAACATTCTCATGTTAAGTGCAGCATGAAAGCAAGAGGAATAACCAATAAGTATTGGAAGGTGCATCCTAAGAAAGGTCTCTGCTTACAGATCTGATTGTTTTGTGTGGCAGAGTAAGTTGGTCACCAGTGTCTTGCCAACTGCAGTGCAACTGACTTCTACCTGAAGAAGAAAGGACAGCTCAAGTTGTGGGCATTTTGGTGGGCTCTGCTTTTTAATTGTTGGCACGTAGTTAAGGTGTGTGCTATGTAAATAGGAAAAGAGGGGCAAATGGCATGGATTTGTTATGATGATGGCAAAACTAAACCAGAAGAATAATGAACATTTTGGATGCATCTGTCTCCAAGACTACCTGTTGAAGAGGTTTGAAACAAAACACTCATCCTTGCAACACCTTTTCTGCTTTCCGTGCAGCCCAGACATTCTTGGCCAAGGCCTGTGCAGCTGTGGAGGAAGAGGATTACTGCTCTCGGTACTTTCCTCAGGCCGGTTTGTCGCACCTGACCGGTGTGAGGCCCTTAGCGCCGGGCCAGGCAGCTGGGGGGGGGGCGGGCCTCCCCCCCCCCCTGGGCCCGCCGGACG
>NW_009952974.1:12876027-12876337 GCF_000747805.2 Chaetura pelagica | reverse complement strand
TGTTCCGAAAGTAAATAAACAGGTGACTTTCCAGATGAGGTTCCTGCTTGGATCGTTACAATAAATATCCCTGAAGGAACCTCTCTATTTATGTTGTCATTGATTAATTCTCGCTACCTCATTTGATTTCGATTTAGAACGATTTGATTCTAATTTAATTAGCATGTAATTTGGATGTACATAATTACTGTAATTATGACATTTCAGGTAAGGCAGCTTTAGGCTGAAAGGCAATTTCAAATTTTCTAGCAACCTACTTTGTACCAGGGAGCGGACAAGGACTTCGCGCCCTGCCATCCAAGTAGCAATT
>NW_009952974.1:12867712-12875490 GCF_000747805.2 Chaetura pelagica | reverse complement strand
GGGCGGGCGGCAAACCCGTCCTCAGGCTGCTTCTTGTAGTGCGTTGAGAGTGTTATTCCTTGAGGAAAATCGTAGCTAAATTATTCCCACTTAAAGTCAACACTTAGCGCGCCAGTTACCCGAGGGGGCGGGCTGTCTGCGAGATGCGCTTCAGCTGCGTTTTGGAGGGGTGGGAGCGGGTCTCGGCCAGCACATAATGGCTGGAAAAGAATTACAGCTCCCGCAGATAAAGTTTCCAATTGAATTGAAGGACGTAATTAAGAAACTGTCCGGGCACGGGATCGGGTGTTTATATATTATCTCATTAGAGCAGAACCATTAATGTTACCTCTTAAGTGTAAAACGAGCCGTTAGGGCTGTAATTCGCCGCGGGGGACAGGGGACAGGGGACAGGCTTCCTGCGGGCCGGGGACCCAGCGATCGAATGTCACTGAACCAGTTCTCCTGGCGTTTTACCTTTTCCCGTCGGTCGGTGATTGGTGTCGCGGGCTGGTTTTTTAGCTGTGTTTTAACGGGCTCCAGGAGCTGGCGCGAAGGTGCTGTCCGAACGGTGTGGGGAGCAAGAGCTGGAGAGAGCTGCACACGGGAGCAGGGCTCGGCTCCCGGGCAAGGCTGGGGCGAGCGGGGCCGTGCGGCAGGGAGCCCGGCTGTCCCCTCTGCCTCCGTCCCCGCCGTGCACCGGAGGGCATCCCGCCCGTTCCTGGTGCGCTCCTGCTCTCGGGTCCGCGTCTTCCCACTAAAGAGGTGCTGCTGAACTACGGATTCAGACAGTGAAGTCAGATTTATTTTTCGGTTCTCACAACGTTTGTTCTTTAGTTTTTCTTTGTGTAAAAGTTCCCCAGACCACATAATTATCGCCAGCATGTACGAAAGAATGGTGTCATTTATTTTTGAAAAGGTGACATGCTTTCTATTTTCCCGGTTAAACGAACCGGCTCTGCGGCCCGGAGCTGCTCCCTTCTTCGTTTCTGGGGAGTCTGGAAGTGATGGACGTTTTCTGACCCGAAGGGGCAAAGGCAATGCAAAGAGGTCCTTGATCATTGAGCTGAGAATTGTAACCCTGGCCTGGCAGAAACTGGACCTGTATGGTTTCCTTTGATGTGTTTTATTATAAATGGCAAACAAAGCTGACTTCTGCCCAACACCCCTCGCGGGTGCATTCCTCCGCCCCCCCAGCACCCCCGGCAGGGAGGGGAGCCCCGTCCCGCCGCGCCAGCTCCTCTTTATTTTACCTCTGCTCGAGCACGTCCCCCTCGCCCGGGCTCTCGGGGAGGGGGGTGCGGGTGCGCCCCGAGGAGGGTGCGGGTGCGCCCCGAGGAGGGTGCGGGTGCGCCCCGAGGAGGGTGCCGGGCTCCCGCCGCCTCCCGGGACGCGGGCGGTGCCGGCGCTGCCCGGTCGCTTTTGTGCAAGCGGCGCGGAGGAGGTGGGACGCGGTTATTAGTATTCACGGCAGATGTATTTTCTTTAACGCAACGTCTTTATTCCAGTTGGTCTCTGACAGCAGAATCCGTTTCCCGATGTTATTTGCATTCCCTGTTTCATGGAGGATTAAAATATTTGTATTCTTCCAATCTGTACCGGGCAGACTAAATTAACTTTTTTTCCTTCCCCCATCCCTTTCTTCTTTTTTTTCTTTTTTACTTTTTCTTTTTTTTTTTAATAACACAATTATCTCATTTAACAATTTGCCTTAAAAAAAAAAAATACTGTGGCTCTTAGGTTGGTGGTCAGGAGACAAAGGGAGTGAAAATAATTTTCATTTCAATAATTGCCTTCTGGTCAATTTAACTGTGCCTTATTTTGAAAGAGCCTGTCTAAATGAGATTCCTGTCCCAAATGTGTTCCCAGGCCTTAGCCCAGCCTTTAATTATTCCTGAGTTTTTTTTCTTCAGAATAAGACGCTGCACTGAGTAATCACAAAGAAGTCAGAGAGCATCCTTGAACCTTTTCAATAGCAGAGCCACTGATATTCAAATAACATGCAAGGACCATTTGACTGCATGGGGACATAAGCATTTCCAATTCACTATTTGCATAGATCAACTGTCTTTGAAAAGGAAAGGAGCAGTTGTCTTCCATAACATTAAAAAGCCTAGTTATCAAATCAAGTGCTTAGTTTGGGGCTTTTAAAACGTTTACATTTTATCTCAGGTTGCCCTTTACCGTTTGACATGCAAATTTGGTGCAGTTAATTTGGACAATTAAAAGGATCTTCAAGGGAGCTTTGTCACCGAGAATATTCGGAGTTTTCCCCGTGGACCAGCTGAGATAAAGTTGGCCAGAACAAATGATGTCTAGGAGATTAATTAGATATTTGATAAGACATGAATCCCTAATAAGGGAATACAAGGCACAGGGGGCTGCTGTGTGCTCTAAGTCAAAATTAATAACATTTAACAAGATTTTCATTTAGGCATGAAATGTCTTTTCCGGAGTATTGACTCTAGCGATTTATTCCCCAGAGATCACCTCCCAACCTAGGCAGCCTTGCAGCGCTCAAGGCTTTTTAAATTAAATAAATAGTTCATCAGCACAGTTCGGTTTCGCTCGATTTTGGGGCCGGTTTCGACAAATGCGCTTAGTACTCTGGGCGTGTTCCAGGCTGGGGCAGCAGGGCTTGGACCGGGGTTAAATTTGATTTAAAAGAAAAAAATGAATTAAAAAAAAATAATAAATAAATAAATAAAAACCCACCACCAACAAAAAGAACCAATCTAAGGCAGTTTAGTGCAGAGCGAGGGGAGCGCTCCTGGCTCGGGGGCCGGGTCATTCCCCTCCCAGCTCTCCATGCCTCCCCTGTTTTTAATCAGGGTCACTGTAAAGAGGATTGGGAGGAGTGTGGGGGCTCCCACTAAAAACCTGACCCCTGCGAGGGCTGGGCGGGGGGAGAGGAGAGGGCACGAAGAACAACAAACCCTTGACTATATTGTTCAGAGTCCTTTAATAATACCAAAATGAAAATATGTCAAGATTTTTTTTCCATACAGATAAACGCATCTAATTTCTTTAAGTGACCTTAATTTACGTGTGTTTGAGTGAAATGTTAACTCAACATTTTAAATATCTTTTACATATATACTGACTTCCACAAAGTGCATCAGAAATTTAAAATAATTAAAAAAAAACCACCCCAAAACCTCCCTGAATTTCAGGAATTCACCAATTAAAAAAACAGGAAATCCCCAACCCCCCCTTTCAGATCAACATTTACAAGAAAAATAAGCGAACACGATCTGGTTTTCTTTTTTTTTTCTTTTCTTTCTTTTTTTTTTTTTTGAACCCTATTTATACAGATGTTTTATGAGATACAAAGGAACCGTTTCGGACTTGCATTTGGATGTCTCACCTCAAGCCTCTCTTAGGATGCTTTCCCTCCAACAGAGAAAAAAAAAAAAAAAAAAAAAAAAAAAAAAGCAAAGAAACTCTTTCCAACTGAAAACTGTTGTTATGATAAACTTAAGCTTTACACTGTTTACTATTTCAGTTACAGTGCTGTTTAAAACAAACAAAATAATCCCCACCACAAAGAAAAACCCTGAGTATTATTAGAAAGATATTATTTTTTTTCCCAATTCTGGGATGCTTTTTGATCAAGCTAATAAAGTATTCACCTTTGAGCTCAGACTGATCACAGAAAACATTATGCCTATTATTCAAAAGTTGAAGAAAAATAAGATAAAAATAGTTTTGTTTTCTTGACTAGAGTGATTCCTGTTGCTCCCTCTATAGTTGCAGGCAGACCTGGAGTCTGGTTTACAAAAAAAGGGCATATTAATAAGAACTTAGATGACTCAGGTGCTAAAGTAAGAGGATGTATTCAAATAAGAGATTAAATTTAATTAAAACTGATGTTGTTACTAGCTTTTACTACTATTCCATTTTTTAGCAGGAAAACATTAAGGAACTATACATAGCCAGCTTGAGCAAATGCTTTTAGATAATTCTTTACATACCTAGTTAGAGTGTATAATCAGAATCACACATTAAACATTGAACTCTTGTATTCTATTGCTGGGGACAAGTGAAGCAAGACAAGACAGCTTGCTTCTGCTTCAGAAGCAAAACTTGGGCATCACCATGAGTTGCCAGATACTCTAGATATGCAGAATACGACCAAGGAGGAGTACAGGACTTGAGACCGCATGCGGCCTTCACTAGACTTGAAGTGCCTCTGATGTGCTTGATATGATCCAATAGTGCATTGCCACTATAATTAAAAAAAACCAACACATTCCTTCCTTAATAAGATTTCTGAAGCCTAAGACAGGCAAAAAATTGTTGCTTGATCTGCTCCATGTGAGACTGACACTTTAAATGCAGTCATTTCTTTTAAGAACAAAAGGGTTTGGGTTTTTTTCCCTGAAATTTCTTTTTTCAAATGAATAAGTTTTAGTGTTTTCAAGTTCATAAAATGAACTTAATTTAGGAGTCCAAATTGCAAGATTCCTTGTTCAGCCCTAATGACCAGGTTTCAGATCTAGCAGGCTGATAAAATCAGCAAGGTTTTATAGTCATGGCTGGACAGAAAGATTAATAGCTTAGGGAGATTCTCAGATGTGATGCTGTAAAGCCAAATCCTGTGAATCACTGGTAAAGCTGAGACCATAGGAGTTAATGAGTTCACACCTGCACAGCTGGGCAAAGAAAAGTTAAGAATTCTCTCTCAGTATGTTCTTCTCTTAAATCCCTAAGTGCAGTTTCTAGGGCTTCCAGGCAGCATGAAAGTTTTGAAGCCTCATGAGCCATCACCCAAAGGTTGGGACAGAAAGGGGTGTTGTTTTGTGCCATGGATTTCTGAAGACGTGATGTCCCCAACCCAAATTCCGTCTTTTTTGGCAGGACCACGCAAGAGCTCAGTTGTGTACCCAAATATGTTCCTGCTTCTAATGTAGGCATGTAAGGGACCAGATCAGAGATTGTTCTTTCAGTCACCACACCTGGTCGCGATGTTCAATCAGTGCTTACCATTAGGAATAACACCTTCATTAATATGTCTATCTTGCAAAAATGCTAATTTTGTTGTACATGGACTTTTAAAAATTTTTAATCGATTTACATGAAATTAAGTTTTGAAATAGGAATTTAAAATATTTTTAGCAGGCTTCCAAGCCTAACAGGTTAGAGACATCCTATTGAAACAATAATCTAAAACATTATTTATTTTTCTTTTAAAAGTTTTGATACCAGGCTTCATAGCTTGCTAGAGAAACTATTTAGGCTCTCAAATTCTTGACGCAGTGCTGTTTCTTAGTCAGGTAATCAGATGAGCTCCAAGGCTACATGAACTGAAAACTCCCTAAAGTGCTTAAAAGTTAATATTATTTGTGAAATCAGTTGTGGTACAATAACCATGTCTCATTTGTGTATCTTTGAAGCCAATAGGATTTGCATGTAAACCTATATTCTGAAAGAAATGTGGGAATTTATTTTAGAACTCAAAATTTACTGGGGGATAAAACTTCGTAGAGATTTATTTTCTATGTTAGGGATACTATTAAAAATTTCATCTAAATTTATATCAATCAGTATCAAATTAAGCAAATACAATTTAAGTATTAATACACCACTGTTTTATGTTTAGGACTGTCTTTACCTTTGAGAATGCAAGGTTTTTGCTTTCTTTCACAAGGTCATTTGTGGGTTTTTTAAAGAAGAGTTGTCTCAGTCCTTTGTTTATCAGAGGAGCCAAATATTTCATTCTCAGTGTATGATTCCTAAAATATCTACCTTATTTTCTGAGTTTTTGCCCCAGAACTTACATCAAGTCACCAAATGTTTCAGCTCTTAGCCAAAGGGGTAGCTATTAAATTTGAAAAGTAATCCTGTCCATATGATCCTCCTAATCCCCACCATAAACAGAGCTGGAGGCACTCCCTGGGCCTGTAATTACCTCAGGGTTGTGAAACAGAATCTAAGATCAATATAAAAACATACTAATCTTCTAAGTAATAGTCCCAAACACTGTAATTTGGTATTGTATATGGTCTTATCCTGGGACATTACTTTTTCCCAGGGGGCATGAAACGAAATGGGAGTGGGAGCACAACTGCACTGGTCTTACCGGCAGAATTGCTCAGTTTCTTGTTGTCCAAGTCGTGCAGGTGACTTTCTTCTGGAACTGCCTCTCTGCAAGGAAAACTTTTCTGCTTAGTCTGCAGCACCCAAAAGACAATATACCTTTTATTCTCAGTAAGACCACTTAATAAGTATTACTTAATCAAGTCACACTTTCTGTAGTTGCGTTTTTTTATCATACTTGTTTAAGAGCTCAGGTCCCCCGCTGCCGGCTCGGTCACCCGCGAGCCTGGGCCCAGCAGAGCGTACCTGCGTTTGCTTTCATTCAACAGGCCCTCTCCCTCCTGCCAGGCCGCTGGGCGGTCCGTGCGGGTACAGATCACCTAAGGGCGCCCCGTGACATCCTGCCCACACGGCTGCCTTTGGGTTTGTGTTTCTAAGCACTAGAAGTCATAGCGGGCACACCGCATCTCTTACCTCCTTTGCAAAAGGAAGAGAGGAGGCTTTTTTTAGCTATATAAAGCGCCAAAAAAAATTAAAAATTAAAAATTCCAAGGGCAGGGAACCGGCAGGCATCCCTCTGCTCTCGTGCTGCAGTGACAGGGGGGACGAGGGGCATATGACACCGTGTCGCTTGACAGAAAGGATTTTATTTTATTTTTTACCCTGGCAAAATACTTTCAAAGTCCAATTCGCAGCCTGCAGCACGTTTTTCAAGCCTCGTACCCCCGCGGAAACGGTGCTGCTAACGGCAGAAGGCTTGTTCCCTCCGAGCAGTGCTAGGGCGCTGCTGGAATTAGCCTCCCCAGCACTTCCCTGTGGCCTCTGCACTGTGCACACTCCACACACCCAGTGAGCGACAGAGACTTTACCTGCTCTCTGCATGTGCGAAATGTAAGTCCAAACCTCGTCTCCTCAACGTCTTGCAAGGTAGTCCCTTTGATTTGTAATTATTGGAGGCTTCTTAAGTAATTGGCTAGAACTTGCCCGTAGTGTGTCCGCGGAAGATCAATAGGCATGCAACTTTGCATCAGCGCGACCGTCCCTGTCGGGCTGGGAACAGGAGCTTTTCCCTCAGCTTCTGCCGTCCCCGGTGCAGCGGGTACAGTTCTGAACCAGAAATACGAGTGCGTGCAAGCAACGCCGGGTGCTTGCTTTGCATTTCAGTCAATATTTCCTTCTCCTCGGTGCCGCCTCGGCCATCCAGCGCAAAACCTCCTAGCAGATGCAGAAGGGGCATCGCTAAGGAGCAAGATGGAGAAACCGCGCATTGGAGAGGATTTCGCTTTTCTTTACTTGTTATGATTATTATTTTTTTTCCCGTGCTTAAGTAAGGCTGGCATTGCGGGGTTTTTTTGTACATTGTGTTCTGCAATCTGCAGGACGCCTGCCACGCTAGGGAAGGATGTCCCTGGAGATTATCTTTTATTTAAACGTCTAAGGCTATTTTCAAAGGGCGCTCGCCTTTTTGTCGCCGAGCATTAAACAGAATCGGGGCAGTAGGAGGAAATAAGTGTTCTGCGCTTAATTCTTTCCACATTGACTCGCAGCCAGCCCAGGGGTCCGGCGAGTGAGTGCGTTGCCAGCCCTTGCTCGGCGGGGTCTGCCTGGAGCAGAGCATGAGCGGCGGCTTTACCCAGGGGGGCTGTAGCGCTCGGCGGGCGGAGGCGATTGAAAGGCGGTGGCGGGGGGAGCGACCAGTCCGACAGGGGCACCCGGCAGCAGCCGCCCAACAGGTGACTCCTTCCTTCCCTTCTTCCTTC
>NW_009952974.1:12865532-12867544 GCF_000747805.2 Chaetura pelagica | reverse complement strand
CCGCTGCCTCTCGCCCCTTTGTGAGCCGACCAGTCACTAAAACCCGCAGGAGCCAGGCGGGCCGGGCGAATGGCGGCCCGAGGGGGGAACGCTGGGCAAACCTTTAGGGGGGTCAAGTATTTTCTGACAGATTTATTATTTTTTTTTTCCATACTCCAAAAATCGAGTTTTTAAACAAAGATCAATGTGTTATGCTAAAGTGTTGAGCTGACTGTTAAAACATTTGGGGGGATAATGACAATGTAACAAAGGCCTGGTTTGGAGTGAATCATCACCCTTTTAAAAGTTAAAGCAATTTTCAGGAGAATGGCTTTCAGCAAACGCTTTACATTATTCAAAACGGCCAAATAATGCTCTATTATAGCGCCTGAATGCTGCCAGTCAGCCCGTAAGTGCAATTTGTGCAAAGACTCGGTGCCTTATCTCCACTTCTTTATAAAGAGGTGAATATAAAACAATTTCTTCCAAACCCAGACAGAGAGCACGAAAATTGCTTCCCTTTCTGCAATCAGGGCAATTTAACTGGAGTGCAATTAGCACTATTAAATGTCGATTCTGCATAAACAAATCTGACTAAGAAGCGAAAGTGGGGTGAGAACCTCATATAAACTGAAACTGATTTTTTAAAATTATGTATCCGGGTCCTTTACAATTGATCCGTGACGTTTTCCTCTCGGAATATATTTACATCATAAATATATTACCGTTAAATCAACATAAATCTTTTTTTAAAAACTCAATATGAATACTAATAAAGAAGAATAGCCTAATTAAATGCAACAGTTCACTTCCTTTGAACAATATTGTTTCCCATCTTCCCTTTACGTGTGTCTTTTGATCTGTGCAACTACTAAAGTTGCTGTCTTTAGGAGGTAAATCTGGGAAACAATTAGTTCATTAAAGCTGATTGGGGGGCTCCTGGGTTCATATTCAAGAGCGTCAGATGAAATGGCTCTTCTTTTCAGAGCTCTGGGGAAAGAGCTGCCAAATATTTTTTCCAAATAAATCGATTCAGCTGCAGTTAAACGTAAGGTTGCTGTACAGTTTCCAGTGAACCCTTGGAGAGGCACGGAGGTTTGCACACAGATGTTACGGGTGGGAAAGGGGCAAACTCTTCCAAGTTCAAGAGAAACAGCCTCACTTGCTGCCAAACAGAAGGGACGTGGGCAGGGAAAAGGCAAACTGCTCATTGCCCAGATAAATAATTGCGTCCTGCCAGATTTTTTTATATTTTTTTGTAATTTTACTTTTTTTTTTTTAGCAACAGGAGTTCCGTGCACCCCCCTCCCCTCTGGATGACACTTTTCATTTACTTGATCTAGAAACCACCACTGCTTATCAAAGCAACGCAGAAGGGGACCTGGTGATAAATTAATAACTACAGTTAAGGAAAGGCTTTGTCACTGTTCTGCCCAAGAGTAGATATTAAAAGGGGGAAGAATATATAGAGATTATGTTAAAATACAGACCTTGGCTCTTGTTGAGCCCAGTAAATTCTTTCTGCTGTAGAGTTTTTCATTTGTGGCTAAAGATGAAGTGCAGCTTGTCATTAGAAGGAAATCTTTTACAGCTATTAAAAAGTGAATGAGCACTGGGATCAAACAAATAATGGAAAGTAAATGGAAATTATGGCACTCTCCAACAATTCCTGCTTGAGCTTTCACAGGATGTTTGTTCTGCAGTGCACTCCCCTCTCCTCCTGCCCCCTGCACACAGAGCTCCGAGGAGGAGCATCAGACTGAGCTTTCGTCTGTTCCTTCACCTTCAGGGTGACACTATTTAGGAACAACCCGTATTACCCTGCGTTTAAAAAAAATCCGCACGGTAGTTCTAGAAATCCTCCCGTCTACTGAGCGCAGTCAAAAACGTGTCTGTGGAACTAATCCTCTTCCGCTAAATGTATTTGGACCACGTACTTTAAACATCCCTTGTTCTGTGTATTTCAGCCGAAGACACGTTAACAATTCAAGGGAAGACTAGTGTCAAAGGAAGGAAGGAAGGTGACTGCAGAC
>NW_009952974.1:12862215-12865465 GCF_000747805.2 Chaetura pelagica | reverse complement strand
TGAGGAACATGGTATGAGGAACACTGTGCGGGGATTTAATCTCCTGGCTCCCATGCTTCCCGGGCAGTTATGACATATAGGTTAGCCCTGGCAAGCTCAGACTGCAGCAGGTTTGAAACTCAGCCAGTGCCAGCGTTCATAAAGCTTCCTTAAAAATCAACGTGTTTCTAAATAGAAGGAGTTTAATTACTCAACGCTTGGACCCACGTTTATAGATCTTAAAACCATCTTTTTTTTTTTTTTTTTTTTTTTTCTTCCCGCCCCCCCTCCATACAAGTCAATTAAAGAAGGGATTCTCTGATGATTTGGCAATTAGGTCTGTATTTTAAGCAGAGGAGCAGTTGGCGATCTCTTGGCTCCTTTTCGCCGGGGGAGTGTCGTGAGGCGGGGAAGCAGTCGAGTCCCATCCCCACATTTTCTTTTCGTAGCACATTTTTAGCCAGGCATGACTCAGACTGTTGGATGGGATGAAGCAGGCTTGTCTATCTGCAAATAGAGAGGTGTGGGAGCGTAACAGGCAGGATGATTGACATCACGAAGTTCTCTGCAGTTCGCGATGACCAAGAAATCCTCCTCCAGGTTTTGCCCGTTCATTAATTGCTGGTTTGGAAGAGGAAAAGAGACGGGACACCCCCCACCCCCCCCTTCCTGTGCTCCCTTCTCCCTTCTCCTCCGGTCCTGGGACTGGGAGGAGGAAAGACTGGGAACCTTTCATTGTGCTCTTCTGTGTTCTGCAATTACTGGAGCTCAGGCTTAAGGTGAATTTCAGCTCAGATCATGAACCATTTCACGTTCAAATGCAAGCTTGCAGTACTTTGCTAGTGGCAATTAGAAGCCTATTACAAGCCATTAGATTGATCAATGTACCTTAAACAATGTGAATGATTTATATGGCAAAGAAAAAAACCTTCTTACATCCATTGTACTGTTCCAGCAACCAACCTGGCCCCGTGGCTCCATTCATCACAGATTTAAACAACAAAAGCAATTTATTTAGAAAACTTGCAGGCAAGGAAATGCACTCAATTCCTTCATCTAGAACAGTATCTGAGTTTTCTCTGTCTTTATTGTCAAGAGATGTAGGCTGGAAGAATTCAGGCATATGGGAGGAGGAGGGGAGGATTTGCTGGTTTCCAAAGGGATTAATTCACCTTGTACCTGAAAGAAGGAAACAAAGATTCTCCTGACTGCTGCCCAAACAAGCCCCTAATCTGCTGTGCATCTGCAAGGCAAGGAAGAAAGCAGCAGCTTGCACGTGACAAAGTGTTTGAGTAGCTTTTTGTTGCCTTTTAATGACATTGGGGCCTCAGAACCGCCAGCCCTAGAAGTTCCAGGGCAGCTTCAGAGTCGAGAGTCACTGGGATGTGTTGGGTGATGGAGGAACGGGGAATGCACAGCCTTATTCTAGCCATTCTACAACGAACAAATTACAAGGTATCAGCTGTTAGCAAAGACAGAGAGCTGCCCTGTAGGCCTTGGGTCTGTTGGTATTTGTCTCCTTTCAGAAGACCCAGGGAATCTCACACCTGAGAAATTCCTCCCAGCTCCTGGCATCCCCAAAGTGAGGATCTCACACCTGAGAAATTCCTCCCAGCTCCTAGCATCCCCAAAGTGAGAGGCTGGGAGATGCTGGTGGCTTTGTGCTTGCCAAAAACTTTTTAGGGATACAGAGATTCAGGTTGGAAGGACTAGGACCATGCTTAGCCATTCATTCAATGGGCAGCTTCTGTTTCTTGCATCTTCCTTACCTTTTTGCTAACCCTGTTCACCTTGCTACTTAATGCTGCAAAATTAGTGTCTTCTCTATAGCTACAAAGTGACTGAATTAATCTGTGGGTTGGTGTTAAACAGTTCTGACATGTTCTGTATTAAAACTACTGAGTAAAAACCCCACACATGTTAACTAAGCCCTTCTTTAAAATGGGACTTTGATGGGACTAGTGTAACTGGTGACAGTGTTTGTTAGAAAAAACCCAAAACATTTCTAAGTCTTAACTAATCTGGAAATTTATTTTGAGATATCACAGAAGGGAAAATATTATTAATTTATGATCCCATTTATAATTTGTGCTTAAGTAATAATCTGGCCTATTCTATTCTACATTCTCGTCTCTGGAAATCCCTGCAATGCTTGTCCAAACTCACCATTTTATTACATCATTTTCTGTGAGGAGGTAAGCACATAGAGCATCAATATTGGCACAAAGAAAAGGAGGAAGGGATGGGTGTCAAGTCCTATCGAGATATATGACCCTTTTGTTACAAAGTGTGGATACAGCCACTTCAGAATCTGATTTTCCAAGTTGTCCATATGGGATTGAGATTATTCACCTACTTCTCTAGTTATCTCCTGTTTGCTTCCTTGATGAAACAGGATTAGTAAAACACAATGTCTACCATGTAAACCAAACGATAGAGGCAACAGGAGTAAGAGCTGTCTTCCCCCTTCCCGGTAGGAAATCCCATAACTACAGAAGGAGTGTTTCTATTGATTCTGTCACATACTAAATCCAGTTCTTCCTTTCTATTGAGCTTCCATCATCATGACCTTAACCCATAGATTCAGCACTGTGTCCTGCTTACCTTAGACTTGTTCTTTTTCATACAGGAGATGCAAAAGAAGAATAATAGATGTGGAGGCCTCTTTCAAATCTTATGTAGAGATTGTCCATTTAGTAAAATTGTGCTTTGAAGACGTTTTTCTTTTCCAGAGCTTTGTATTTGTCACTTGGACCAGGAGAATTGCTAGGCCAACCTTCTCAGGACAGGCTCTGTCCTTTCTCTGTTTAAGTGTCTCCTCAAAGACTGTCTACTTGAAGGGCTTTCTGTACACCCTAACCTACACATGGATACAAAAGCAGCCTATGCTTCCTAACACGTTGCTTCAGGCACTTACATTCCATCTGGGTTGCATTGCTCTTTAATTATCAGTCGCCTTACTGTGATCAAGTGAACTTTTACTAATCTCCAGATTTATTGTTAAGGTAAATAGATGCTGCTTTTAATCAATATGGAGGGCCACACCAATGCAGTTCCAAGTAACTTAAGTCAACTGTAAAAAGTTAAATGTATGTATAATTACAGAGAATGTCAACTAGTCACTCCATTCTAATTCAGTGTCTTTTCAGAGACAGACCTCTTTCTTTTTCCCCAGTCCCACTCTCACCTCCTTTGCTTCTCACCTCCTTTCCTGCCCGAAAAGCAGGCAAGAAGGGAACAGCAGGGGCTGAGAAAGCAGCAGCCCTGCTGA
>NW_009952974.1:12845677-12862037 GCF_000747805.2 Chaetura pelagica | reverse complement strand
CTGAACTTAGGGCTGCTTAGCAGGTTGAAACTGCTAGGTAGAATATAAGCATACAGGTACAATATAACACCTTCTTCCAACAAAAAAGATTGATTGCATCTTGGCCTTGGTATTAAATGTGCTATTATCAGAAGAAGTTGAAATAATGCATACAGTCACTTTAAAAGAAAGCAGGTTTCCTTTGCGAACATAGCTATTATTTCAATAGTACTTGAGAAGTGTTTCAATAGTGGCCAGGTTGTTGCTTACTGCAGTAGATTTGAATTGAATACACATATATGAAGGTTTTTTCTTAATTTTAGTTTGAATTATTCCTGAAGTTCTCATTAAATTTACCATTTGTAAAGGACAGATTAAATGAAAATGGCTTTTAGAAAAATAGAGCTGGAAATTATTTTGGCCTTTCTGACCTGGAAGAGGTGATAATTTGCAGCAGCACTAGATACTGGACATGCCTGACATTTTAGGTATTCCTTCATGGTTTCAGACCTTTGTACAGATGAACTCCATCTGGGACAAACCAGCAGCCAACTTTTTGTTACCTTGATGTAATTGAGAAGACTACAGCTGTCTTAAGCAATCTAGGTCGACAACACAAACGGAAAATGAAACTCGGGCAAGGGCAATGCTAAGAAAAGAATGCCTATTATCCACAATAATGCTCCTAACATTTTCTAAACAGCTATTACCTGTGTCTGTCCATAATTGTCCTTGTTACAGTAACGGTGCAATCTTTCTTTCAGAACACTTACAGAAATCTCTCTTACCACTGACTTTTCCAAATGTAAACAACCTATACAGCATTTTCTAATGTAAACCAAATGTAGTAAGTAGGTTCCATATTAAAGAATCACTTCCACCAGAATGTCTGAGATGCTCAAGGGATGTTTGGGTGGGCTAGAAAATACCACTGTTCACATTCAGTTTCCAAACCCAGTCCCATATATACATGAGTGTCAGTAGGACTTACATAGCAAGTTATTGAGGAATTTGGACAGTTGCAGAGAACAGCTCACTTTCTGTTCTGCAAAATGATGCAAACTAAGCTGTTGTGAAATGTTGCTATGTAATCTTTATTGTGGCTTTTATTGCACATGAACTTGATTAATTTTCAATGTTGATACTAACAAATATTTGTCTATTTAGAAAACAACATGACTACAAAGCTCTCAGTTACAGCAGAACAACTAGAAGCCAACATCTATATTGCTCTACCCCCCCTGCCCCATTCTTGATGCTAGATAAACCATATTAGATACTCTCAGTAAAATGGGACTCTCTGTAAGCACAGAAAGAGAGATTGAAGGCAGTGAATCAAAATCAAGTTTCACATTTTAGAAATCTCATCTCTGTGCTAAGAAATGTGATGGTCACAATTCCTATATGATGCTTAAAGTGTAACTTGATCCTCCATTATGCAGTTTGGAGGAAATTTAGGAAAGCTCCTAGGTCTGTTCAGCCTGAGACAAGTATCACAAAAATGTGTGTTCTTTGTATCTTTTTTTTTTTTTTTTTTTTCCTTTTTTCTGTAAACATGATGGCTGAAAGCACAGGTCTAGGAGGTGGCAGTGTTCTACAGCTCTTTCATATTACCACTGTACATTCATCAGTATGTAAAATCAAGTAGCCAGCCCTTTCAGTCATTACCCAAGTCGTGATGCATTAACTTCAAGAGAAGCTTTACCTGGGTGAGGACTGCAAAGCTCCCATGCAGTGTAAGGTGTTGAAGTCTGCATGTGCAAGTTGGGCTGGCTCAGAGAAAAATTGCTAAAAAATCGTAAAGTGCAAAATACAATTGCAGACTTTAGAAAGGTATGTTGCTGCGTTCTGCTTTAACTCCTGAGACTGTTTTAGAGCCCTGTTTTTCCAGCAGTTGTGACGATGCCGATTCCTAGACCACAGAGAAGTGATACTGCACTTTTCCAGGGAGTAGATGTGGTACATGCAAAGAGTTGAAGCAACAGGCGTGCAGGAACACCTTTGTGACAAAAGTGCAGACTGGAAATGCTATAAAATGTGGTTTTATTGCCATGTGAGGGTGGGACTTAGCCCATATAACACTGGATGTTCTAGCGATGTGTCAAAATCTGTGCTATCTGGAGTTTTGTAGTTTCAGGACTGAAATTCTAAAAACCACAATTTGCAGATGGTGTCTTACCTGAGCATGCACACTCACACCTGTGGCTGCGTAAGGACGTGGGAGGGGATCTCTGTAAATAAACTGTTTAAAAAGAAAACCAAATAGTCAAACTAGCAGCTTAGTATTTTGGTGTTTGATTGCCTTTTGTTACAGTATTTTTCAAATAGCTGTTACCATAACAACATAACATATTTTTCTTTTAATTTTTTTAGCTGTTTGGAAAAAAAATATATTGCCAGAATTCTTCCATAATAGCTTCCATTAACTGCAGTGACTTCTATTGGGGAAGCCAGTGCTGATGTCTCCTGCTGTCACAAGTCACTCAAATCTGTTTTGTCTGATAAGGCCAATTTGAGCTTCATAAAACATGTTGTGTTTTTTTTCCATCCCCAAAGACCAAATATCAGTGAGGATGGAAATCAGAACCAATAATTTGCCAGGAGACAAGGTGCCCAATACCTGTAAGCAGAATTGGTCCCACACTTGAAAACTAATTCAGACCGAACTATAAAGATACCAAATACCAAGAGACAGAGCTTACAGACTTGTGCATTAGAATTTAAAAAGAAAGAAAAAAAAAAGAAAAAAAAAAAAGGATTAAGAAAGGAGGTGCAAATCCTTTAGGAGGCCCGTGTTTTTTTCCCTATTCTTTAGTGCATGTTTTGCTAAGCTTCTCAGGTAAACACTGTAGATGAGAGTGTTTTATCACAATCAAACAGAAGTTACTGTAAGAACAATTGGAAAAGGTGAAATAAGGGAATCATTGGTGCTGTCCCAGAAACACTGGCCATTTTGTTTTGGATTGAAGTAATTTGCATGACTAAAAAATAATCACTTTTCCAGACCGTTCACGCACTTGACAGTGGTAAGTATGTCCAGACCGTTACATTTAATAAACTGTTTGCTAACATCATCTTGTTTCTGGAAACAGGACCGAAAATATTTATTTTAGCAAGGCTTGTTTTCTAATTAGCTTTTTGTAATTTTGTAATTACCCAGAACCATATTTTAGTGTAAGCTGTTTGATTTATTTTGTTTTTTAAGGAATTAATACAGAATAAGAAATGGTTCCATGAATTACTTCGATGTTGTTATGTGAAATTTCTTGGAGGAGAAGAAAAGTAACTGTTATTTCTATGTTGATTACCTGCCAGCCAGTGCTGGCATGCTACTTTTCTAGGGAAGGTGTGCAAGTGTGTACATATGTAAGCATGTGTGCCCATGTTTTCTTTGAACTAGCAAAAAAGTATCTTTACATCTTTAGAAGTCTTGCTAAACAATGTGCTTTAATTTCCATACTGTTTTCCACAAATCTGCATTCACACGAGTAGCTGAAATTGATTCCAGAGAGAATATTCTAGGTTTGCACAAGTGCAAATGACATTGGAAAATGAGGTGGTTATCTGGTCATAAGTCTTCAGGGAGGCTTCTATTCAGTTTGTGAAGGTATCAAACATTTCAGTGAACCTGAAAACAGCAGCATTGAAAACAGCATCACAAATCTTGTTGCTCTATTTAAAATTCAGAATAGACAACAGTTTTTTCCAGTCCAGATTATTTTTCTAATGTGTAGCTGAAAGTATTTATTTCAGTAACCTAATTTCACACCCCCATTTCAGAGTATTTGAAATCATACAAACATCGATGTATTCCCACTTTTAAAAATGCTAATGCCACTTTAAAGAATGCAGCAAGTCCAGCATTAGAATGTCTGCTTGAGTATCTCTTTTTGCTTTAGCAGCCGAGCTGTCGGGGTTGATCTGACACTCCTTGATCACATATAATTTGATATAAAAAGATGAAAGTGGTACTACAGATGCCTGCAATTTGATTGATAATGTTAAGAATGTTCATCCACACAACTGTCCATTAGATTTTTTTGTCACAGTGAGGTTGCTCAGTCTGAGAAAAGGCAACAAATCCATAGTTTGGAAATCAAGTGACAAGTGTTGCTGTCTGCTGGGTTTTTTATGTTCCATATTGGTTTGTATGTGCATGTGAAAAACGTGAATGAGATGTATTATATTTATTAGCAGCCAAAATCTCTTGCATTCACACCACTCTGCTGCAACTAGGATTGAGAAGAAGGCTTTAAAAAAAAAGAGCTTTCATACCGTGCTCCAGTGTGACCAGTCATTGTAGGTTGCTCTAGAACTCGTAACTACTGAGGGGACTTTTGAAATGGGCACTATTTGAAGTTCTGAGGAAGGTCTACAATGTTGCTTAATAATTACATCAACTGTGACAGTTTAATTCAGTGTAGGTATCCAAAACTGTTTCTGAAATTAATCATAGGCATGCTTTATAGCTTATGCATGTCAAAAGTCGTAAGACAAGTCTCATCATGGAACTTAACTATTTTAACATGACTTTTTAAATAGCCCAACAATTTAAAACAATTACATAACATTTTTCCTTGCTAACTTCTAAAACAAAATGAAAAATGTTTCTTTGCATTTATGGGATTGAATATAGTTAAATGACCTCTACAGAAGGCTTCCTCTTTGAAGTGTTCTCTGAAGAGAGCTTCAAGGCAGCTGAGTGTCTCAGATTGTGATTTTGTAAGGTTTTGATGCTAGAAAATTGTTTAACAAACAGCTCCAAAATATTTAGATTTTGATTAATAACACACAGTGCCATGGTATTTAAATAACATGAAGTATGAAATCTAACATATGGCAGAAGGGTATGTGTTCCACATGGTTAGGAGAATAGGAATGGGGGCACACCAATATCTGAGCAGGAGGGAAACAGCTATACAAAGCCAATTAAAATATTCTTTAGGAATGTATTAAACTATTGTCTCTACTTGCGCCAAAGCTTTTCCTCTAACTTTGTGGTTGGAAAAGATGCTCCTTCAGCAGTGTAGGGAGTTCTGGTTGCCATTGCTTTGTTCTTCAAAAGTCTGCATTGTGTATGAGTGTGCAGAACCCTGGACTTGGTTAACACTGGGCACCCAGCACTGGTAATAGCCAGACTTCTTAATACAATAACAGATGAATAATACTAACTAAACCTAGGAAAGCCAGTTGTGTTTAACCGTCTGAAGAGAAATGCTCACTCTGAAATAAATTGGTCTTAAGGCCTTGGAACTTTTGCTTGTAGTTAAATTCCTGGATAGTTTAACAATCCTCTTAAATATTGAAGCTTTACTGATAAAATAAGTGTTTCTCTGCCAAAATAAGTTTGACTCCATCTAAGGAATTAAAATACTACTGTACTTAGAGACTTTCCAATGAAAAGACTTGAAGAGATACTGAACTGGCTTACACTGAAGAGTTCATTAAAAAAATTCTACCTCACTTATACCTAATTACTATTAGATTAGGATCACATCTAATCTCATAGTAATTATATATTAGCAGTATGTATTAGCTCTAGTATGAGATCTGATATTTGCATACAAGCATTTATTTTATTAAATGAAAAGGAGAAAAGACCTACCCAGCTCTAGCATCATATGCCTATACCTTATTTGCATATATATACCTTTTAAATTCCAAAGCAGGAAAAAACCTTGTAACTTTAATTTGTATTTCGGGGCAAGTCAAAGGGAAGAAAAAAACAAACTGTCCTGGTTTGAGCCAGGATTAAGCTAGTTTTCCTTTTACTGATTTTTTTAATCTTTTTTTTTTTCCTTCAGGAAGCTCTCTTTTAACTAGCAGCAGGTTTTCCAGCTAGTGGGCTGATAACACTGAAAGGACACTAACCAACCAACCAAATCAAAAGCATTGATTTTTTTAAAATAAATTTGTCTATGATGGAAGCAAAATGTAGATTAATTAGCTATCAGCTGTGAATAAATGAATATTGTGAACATGCAAGTTGTCTTTTAACATGTCAGTACAATGCCACAACTATCCAGACTTACTAACACTGTGAAAAGGTGAGGTGTACCAGTAATTCTTTCTGATTTAAGTTTTGCTTGCTGGAATTAGTATGTAGATACAGAGATATGTGCAAAGGAAAAGAATAATAACGTTAATGTGTGAGCAGTTTCACATTTGATCTATCAGTTTGACGAAAATTCTTCCAAATGCAGTTCTCTGTTAGTGATGGGTAGTGGTTACAGTAAGAAGATGCTTTCAGCAGTGCACTATTGTATAAAATGGACATTGATGCCAAAGTGATTCTGTCTTCAGATCAACACAGCCATGACTGTTAAAAATGCAAAGAAAAGAGCACATTCAGCAAGCTGTACTAATTATATCTAGCTCACATTTGCAAATTGTTTAATTGTAAGCATTCCTGGACTGGTATTACTACATCTCCAGGATTATTTCACAGTTGTTGCTATAAAAATTAAAAATACTCTCTCCTTAATCTCTTTCAGAAGAGTTGAAGCTAGATGAGGTGAAACCAACACATAAATAATAAATAAAAGCCTTGCAATCAAATGTCTTGCTAGCTAACCCAATTACTATCTAATTATTGTAATCTGACTTCAGAATCAATTATGGAACTTAATTTTTAGTGTTCATTCACCCCACCACAGAGGTAATATAATAAACGTTTTAATAGAATATTTTAATAAGCAGGAATTGGACAACTCTTTGTGATTCAGGGTTTTGGGATTTTAAATTACCATCTTTAATCTCAGCTAAACAAAAGAGAGTCTTTCAAACTTCTTAATCACAAACACATTTTAGTGAGTATCCACAAGAAACAGCATCTAGGGCTTTTTAAATCAAGAGATTTTTGTTCAGGTGCTTCCCCTGGGTGAAATCCACCACAGTTCACAATCTATTGTGATTTCACATTTCAGAATTAAGTAGGCTGGTATTTCTTCA
Organism: Chaetura pelagica; assembly: GCF_000747805.2. Taxonomy (NCBI): domain Eukaryota; kingdom Metazoa; phylum Chordata; class Aves; order Apodiformes; family Apodidae; genus Chaetura; species Chaetura pelagica. The sequence continues at coordinate 12,855,107 of NW_009952974.1, read as the reverse complement.
GTCAATAATGCTGAAAGATACAAACTGAAAAAGGGAGGAAAACCTTGAAGCCTAAGATACCAAGCGATTTTGAAAATGCCTAAGTCTTGAGGCCTCTAGGAATTACAGGAATATAAAACTGAAGTTGCTGACAAAATGCTTTTTAGTGGTGAGCTCTTTGTCAGGTACAGGAAGACTAATCAAGGCCTGAGGTTGCCTTGCTGTTGTTACAATTTCTGCTTTCCATGAAGGCTGGTCTCTAAAACACTGGAGCATCAGTTTTTTTATCTGGTGGATTGTTGACTTAACTAACGAGGCTTCACAATCAAATCCTTCTGCCAGTGTGTGATTTACAGAGCAAGTTCAAGTTAAGCTACTTGTATCCATGTTACTTTGGATGTGTCTTGTTTTGTGAGCAATTTAAAAACTAGGACACGTTTTGTACTCTGGAGATGTTGCTGTTTGTGGTTCTCCCAAAATTTAAACATTTTGCATGCATCAGACCACTTCAGGAAGCTTGCAGGGTAAATGGAGTTCCCTGCTGAGCAGCTAATAGGGGAACTCACACTTCAGGAAAAATGTGTCTTAATAGGAGGGGATTACTATAAATCTCCTGGTTTGATGTACATCCTTGCTTAAATGTTACAGGAGTGGCTTCAGTATCCTGCAGCTTCTGTATCCCACTTGTAGCTGCAGCCAGGCATATTTATACAGTTTTTGAAGGCTGATACTTTCAGAGAGGAGTTACCAGCTCTCTTTAGAGATGCACAAATTAAAAATTAAGTAATTGCTTTACCTTTATTCCCTCCTTCAAAATGCTACACAATCTTATAATCTTCAAGTCAAAGACACAACTATGGGGGATTTCTGAGTTCTGTGATGGCTGAACATTGAGCGCATACATACTTATTTAACCTTAAGTAGAGAAAATAAAAGAAGTAGAAATACTTTTGAAACTATTTTATAAATAATCTCAGTGGATAGCACACAATGTTGTGCACCAGATAATAGTGATACAATATTGGCCTCTGAAGTAACAACAACAACAAAACCTAAACCAGAAAATGTTTATTTTGTAAATGTAATAATTACATTTGTCCCTGCCATGTTCTGAGAGGTACCATCTCCCCAGATAGTGTGTGTGATGCACAGATTGCTGTGGCCTTTGGATTATTTCTAAAGAAATCTGTAAAAGATGGCCGAGAAACTAAATTAATCCACAGAATGCCACCTGTAGTTGTGCAATTAATGGCTTTAACTCATCTTGCAGTTTCCTGAAACACTACAGAAGCCTTCTAGAGTTTCTTTCCTAAGCCCTGAGGGTGCCAAAGAGCCCTCGAGCTTTGTCCGTTTCCCTAAAAGCCGTCGCTTGGGTGTGTCTAAAACAGCTTGATGTTTTTCAGCTGAGCAGAGGCTATTCAAGCAAGTGTTAATTGTAACAAGGCTAGATAAGAGGCAGGTTCAGGTTTTTAATTGCCTTACTCCTCTTCTGTTCAGAAGTGGATGCTGCATTGTAACTGCTCTGTCGTTCATACTTCCAGGTACAGTCTGGGGAGGTTGGTGGGATTTGTACATGATCTATACAAACAATGTAGTATTTTTTTTTACCAAGTGCTTTAAGAAATATGGCTATTAAAGATATTTTTGTGGCTAGCACAGCTGACAATCTGACAGCAGATATAACTTCAGCTGCTATGCTGTAGAGGTCATCTAGCCCCTCATGTTATCACAGCAGTGAGATGAATGCTGGTACTAGTGACCATCATCTTTTTCCTGACTGAATGCTGCCCTTAGGCACTTTGTGCTTGACAGTACACCTCTCCAGAGAAGTGGGAATCTTAAGCTCAAAAAAATTCTGAAGCAAATGGTATTTCAGTCTCGTCTAATTCCAGTGATATAGCAAGTGCTGAGCAAAAACACCCCTAGAAATACAGTGAGAAACTCAAGATCACCTTTGGCCTGAGTCAAGAGGAATTCTTACTCTGCCTTGCAGAAAGATGAGTTTGCAAATGTTGCTGCTGTTGCTAATTCCCTTGAAAATATGATCTATGAGATTGAAAGTGAACTGATAGGAGATCTCCTTTGTTACCACATGCTAACAGCTCAAAAATATGCAAAAGATACAGGTGTAACATCATCACCAGTTTCCTGCAAGAAAATGTTATGAGTTGGCAAGTGCAGTGAGATTTGCATTGGGGAGGACTTTTAGTGACTCAGAATCTTTCTTGGTTGTTGAATGCCTTTAAAAGTAGTCTGCATTTCTGCTGGGATTGCACAGAAAGCATTAGCCAACATGAAAAGTATAATGGACAATTGCTATGAAAATGTTTACCTTTATTTAAGATTCACCTGTGAAGTCATCTGGGTTTTCATTTTTATCCAGTGCAATAAGCAACAAACACATGGGCTCCTGTTTTTGCTCTACATTAGAGTGGCTACTGAGGCAAAATTCTTAATCGCTTATTTTCTTCATTTTTAACTGCAATTTTTTTATGCTGTGAGCCTTTTCTTCTGCCACGTATTTTAATTATTGTTTTGCTTTGAAAACAAGACATTGCTTTGTTTGGCTCTTTGCATAAAATAAAGACCTTCATCATGAAGTTTCATCCCTCAGTCTGCTGAGTTAGGAAAACAACTTGGATGACAGATTTGAAACCTGTTACAACTTTTTGCCTGAAATATGTATTGAGATTGATAGAGATGGTGGTAAAATATTAGTTTTGTCAGTAATCCTCTGAAATAAGGAATGATTAGGACTGAGGCTTGCAGATTCAGACTATACAAGTATGCTTCCAATCTAAGGGTTAAGAAAAGAGGAGCAATCATTCAAGTTATTATTCAATGACAGATTGAAACTTGCATTTGAGAAGTGACTTCATAACTCATCCCAGCTAAAATGAAAAGAAAAATGCCCTTACCAGGATGATAAAAAATACAAATACTGTTCTCAACCATCTACTTAGGAAAATTTTGTATAAATTGACATAAATTGGGTATTGAAGCAGAGGTACCACTAACATTGTGACTGATTATATTGAGTCTTCTCCCACTTTGTGCTGCAAAACAGTATCTATCTTCATGTTAGAATGGTTGGACACAGCCCTGTAAGTGACTGTGTAATTTCTTTACCAGAGGCTGTAAATGTTTCAGATGTGTCTGTCAAGCTGTACATCAGTTATGCTTTACCATTAGCCAAACATAATAACACTTCATTGTTACTGAACTAACATAAGACAGCTATTCAAACTTGGCCACCTACCTACATATTCCAACCTGCAAAACACTCTGAGGGAAGAAAATTGGAGTGGGATCATCATTTGGCAGATACATATAATAAATTAGTGATCTCCCCAAGGCTTTTTACTGAACAAGCAGCACAGCTAAATAGCTGTCATTGAGGCACCAAGTAAGAAGAAATAATTAATACAAACACTATTAAACAGTCACTGATTCTTTGGAAGATAAACTGAATGAGATATATAAACATTCTCAGCTGTATGTTTTGGGCTAAACCAAGGTAAGGAGCATCAGTAACTGAAAGCTGCTTGAGGCAGGGCCCCAGGTGCTCTGCAGTCTGGGCAACTGGGGTGCTGTGCTGGTGTGTGACCTGGCATTGGGGTGCTGCCAGCAAAGCTGTGAGAGAGACAGGGAGGGAGCCTCACTGGGGCTTGTTGTCTGTGCTGCAGAGCTACATTTTCACTCCGGTGTGAGGTTGTAGCTGTGCCTGCCCCTCGTTCTGTGGCCATTTGTGAAGGTCTTGTGATCCACTCTCCAAACTATTTTTACTTGGCTACCTGGCTTGACCACAGACCTGCTTTGTCACTATGGGCTTCTCTGGCAATTACTGGACCTCTGGCTGATCCTGGTTACTGTTACCAAACCTACTTTGCTCCTTTTGCTCAGGTATCATGGGGATGCTGGCGCTTACCTCCTCCGGGTCACTGGCTGCTGAGTGGGAAGGGGGAAGTGTCTTCAGGCCCTGGGCTCAGCCAGAGCCACCAACTGGTTCATTTCACTCGCTTAGAGAACTTGAAGGAATTTGGAGACTTGTAAATAAAATGCAAGAGGACAGGGCAGAAAGGAAGCAAGTTTTCTCTGATTAAAACCAAAAGACCCCTTTATTTTGGTGGGAAAGGCTGCAGCCAATTGTAAATACCATTAGAAATGTTTTTGGAAACAATAGTTTAGTTCTGCAAGACACTCCAGATCTTTGGAGAGCTTTTTGTCTGTCATCCAAAATGAAATGCTAATGGATATAATTTAACAGAGGGATTAAAAAAAAGCCAAAGAACAAAAATACCCTACGAAAGTACCACTAAATGCTAATGTCATTTATGTACTTGGTTAGTATTTTGTAATTAACTTCCCCCCTTTAAAACCACTGAACAACTTTGAGGACTAGGTTACTACACCACGACTATCAAATAAGGTGGGAAATATTTTACCATATTTTGATCCCTATTTTTACCCCAATTTACATTATGCATGTTAAAGTCAGTGAACTGACATTATGAATTCAGATTTTAACTCTAAATGTTTTCACACTTTTGGTTTCATCATGTATTTGACATAACTCAAATGTAACTAATTAGTACTGAAGTACAACTCTTCATTTATCACATTTTTGCAGATAGATTTTTAAAGCATTTATTCTGTTTACTTGTTATGATACACTGCTTCAGATTAGAGCCTTGACTTACTTTAATAAGGATTCTGAAATCTATTAATATATCCTGCATGTAGAAGGCCTAACGAGTCCTGCTATTTCCATAACATCATGGTATTGCAGTAAACGTTTCAAAGTGATTGTGTTTTCACCATTTTATCCAAGCATGTGCAGTGCTAATACTTATTCCTCAACTTCAATATCATCTTGGAACCACTATTCTGAGAAGTAGATAATGTTAGAAAGAATTATGAATGCAGAGTGGCATAGTCATCAATGGGCTACAAAATACACTGTTAAAAACAGGCTTTTACAAACATGGCACAGACTCTGCTGTAGCACTGTATGCTCTAAAAGCTGGAGATATGTTTTAGAAAACACTGATGAAGCCATTACTGCACCATCCATTTGTTCATGGTAGATATCATTATTCAAGAAATTTAAGGACTGTAATGATGGAAAATCACACAGAAAGAAAAGAAAAGGAACACGGACTTTGTCAGAAACAAGGGCTACATTTTTATTCAAGAGGCCCATAATGATGGAAAATCACAGTGAAAGGCAGAGACAAAACAGGGATCCCACACACCACAGTGGCACAAGTAGTGGAACAGTCATAGCAACTGGATAAAAATAAACAAAATTAACTAGAGAAGAGCTGGACTCAGGGATGAAGCACAAAACAGAAACAAATCACAGCAAATGTCGAAGATTAATTTCAAAGAATCTGCTGAGAGTGAGTGGAGTGACAAGTTGCATCAATATTAATGAAGCTGAAATAGAACTCCAAACGACCACAAGCACAAAATGGCATACAAAGCATTTTCTTTTGAATAGGTTAGAGATTGGATCACAAGACCTTCACAAACATAAAGAGAATTCAAAAAATACGGTATTATGGGAAATGTGATAAACAATCACAACACAAATATTTAAAAATAACTATAGAAATGTTCATGGTAGATACTTTTATTTTAAAGCAATGTCTTAGAAATGAGATACTCGGGAACGTAAGAGGAAAAGAGTGTTTTCTGGTATCCAGTGATCTATAACTGTCTTAAAGGGATCTTCTGTATCTTCAGGTACCAGTCTGACTTTTTTCAAGAAATAAGACAGTTAGGCACCTCATATCCTTAGTAATATATTTCACTTTAAGTTTGCATAATGTGCAAAGAAATATTATTGCCCACCTTGAAAAGAAAAAAGAAACGTGTTACATATAGATTGGCAGTCAGAGCTGTGTGCAGGCAGGAAATAAACTCTTCTTCCCAAATTACTGAAGTTACCCACTCATTTAGACAGCCATGACTACAGGCTGTGGAGCTTTCAGATTCTCTGATTCTTGACATTAAAAAGTTCTGCCCCACCAACTGACAACTGTATTTACTTCTCATCAGATAGCCTATGGTTAGAAACAAGGGGTCACTCTTCAAGAAGCCAGTTTCTAAAAAAAATGAACAAATGTGTAATTTCTCAGATGATGTTGTCAGGAGTCCTGCAAATTGTACCTGGCGTGTCAAATGTTGTAAGATCTCCCCTAGTGAGAAAGGGAGAGCAAGTACCTTTCCCGATAAACTTCACTTTTCCCTATGAAAATTCCTTGTGAAAGCCAAGGTTTCAGTGTCATAGAGATGCAACCAATTGAGCTGGTTTACTTATATAACACATTCAACTATTAAAGGTTTTGCATCTGACACAAGACTGTTTGCACATTTGTCCTTCCTCACAGAACAGGTCCCTGGTGTTATTTCAGTGCCTTCCCACAGCTCAGCAGCAGCAGTCTTCCCACTTCAGGGTGCTCATTGTGCTGGCTATAAATGCACTAACCTTTCTTGTACAGTGCAGTAAAGATGAAATGACCTAGGAAAGCTCTTGAGGTTACTAAGTTGCTGTGTAAGCTAAAGCTTTTGTTTAAAAGTGAGACTGGGACAGAAAATATCAGCATAAATGTATATAAGAAGGTGATTAGATTTGCCAAAAGAACAGTTATTTGTGATAGGCCATGCTTTTGTGTTTCTTCAGGGGACAGGCATTACATAGTGGCAGCTCACAGTTAAGCTCTGGCTGAAAAATCCCTGTGCAGAATTTGTGTTCTGAAATCTGTATTAGCAAAATCTGTATCCAGGCATTCATGCTTTGGTTGAACCCACAAAACTATTAGGACTGTGGGGCAACAGGATTTCTGTCATCAGGTTTTATTTTTTAACATGGTGATAGAGAACTTTGCCACTTGATAAGTAATTTCTCAGAGTTTGGTAGTAGGATTTCATTGTATTTACAGCCCTCTTCTGCAGAGGTCTTCTCAGACTGTTGGCAGATCAGGGAGCGCTTCTGGTGTACCTCATTCTGTCCTGTTGTGTGCAACCTCCATCCCAGCAACTAGCATGGCAGGATAAGAAAGGAATTCTCATTTTGGGACAACAGGGCATGGGATACAATGGGAAGGTGACTGCTAAATGCTGGTTTGTATTCAGCTGTGGTTGGCCTCTTAGCAGCTGTTGCTGGATGATGGTGCTTGCGAGGCAGCTGTGACTGTTACTGACCTGTGGAGATGCGGACTGTTTGCATCTCTGCAGTTGCTGTAGATGCTTGGTTTATGCTGGCACCACCACTAGCCTGCACACACAGCTTGTATCCTAAGTTCCAACATGGCAAATCCCATGCTTACAGGTCAGAGTACTGCAGTTTGGAATAGAAAGTTAGAAACAACTCTGTAAGTAAGTTAAGCGGGAAACGTTGGTGTTGAGCAAAGCTTTGCTGAGCTGCTAAGCTTTTCCAAGTAGAGAAGTATGAAGTTACAAAGTAGTAAAGAGGTCCCTTCCCAAACACTTAAAAGTCACAATGCAATTATGCCTCATTTTCTTATAAATAAGGGCACTACCATGAAATTAAAGAAAAATAATATATACATGAGCCAAGGTTTAAATTGCTTTTTAAATTGGGTTTTTATAATATAGTAGCTGAATTACTAGGAAGTAATAATTGGATTCTTAATATAACCACAAGAACACAATACCAGCAGTTTGCTGTTAGTATTTACATGTAAATTGAAGCATTATACAAAATAAATCTGTATTTACAGAGATCACTGTAATCCTAATATAGAACAGAAACTGTTATCCCACCTTCTCTAGGAGTGTGGTAGCAACAAAGTATTTCTGAATTGGACTGAGGTATGCACCCATCTGGTCATCCTAACAACGTAGCTTCAGGAGGCAAAACGTGTAGACGGTTGCTCTTCTAACCTCCTGAAATTGTATACATTTTCACATGCAATCTCACCTTGAAGGTGTAGAATAGATCCCTGTTATTGTCATTCTATGTGCATAGGTATGATGTGCTTTGGAGCTTTAACGAATAAGGCCAGAGGAACATGTCACTGCCCCATTCAGTGCTGGGCTGGCCTCAGCATCCAGCCAGTTACTCTCCATCATTATTGCAGCAAGAGTTTCTGTGAGGACTCTGGATGACCTGAGGCTGCAGATTTTCCAGACTTTAAAGAATTCTTTGCTGTTTGGCAAATGGTGGCCTAATGAGTGCCCAGGAGTGACTCTTTATCCCAGCCTCTAGAAATGCAGAGTTAATCAGTTTTATCTGAACTATTTAGGTTATAAAATACTTTATAAACCTGACTTATGAAGTAAAACAAAATTTAAATAAAATTTAAAACACTTCAAGTATTGTCGCATTTATCCTTCCAAGTTTTGTTTGGTTTTCACTTTACAGTAATTTTGAAAATTATACGTAGTATATAAAAAGTAGAGTTTTCATTTTATTTATGTAGTTTATTATGCAGCTCATCTTGTTCTTTCATCAAAATAGGCTGTATCTTATCAGGCTGGAAAGTAACTAGCTTAATGTGCATTAGGTTAGGCCCAGAATGTGGTTTTTGACTTCTTCTATGAGAACACATTTTTTAGTTCAATTATCCAGATGTTTCAATACATTTTTATACTGTGTGCAATATATGAAACAAAATAAAGTCATTAAATCTATCATAAAAACATTACATCACAAACATTTTGGTGTCCCAGAAGAGAAACATAAATGTCTTAGAAAGCTAGCAAAAGTCTGCTATTCTTGCATGGACATTTAACTGCACACAGTTAATATTTGGCATTTAGTCCAGATTTTTTTTGTTTAGTTTTCTATGTAATAACTTCAGACTCACACATCACAAAGTCTAGAAGTTAGAGATGAGTTATAGAAAATATATAATTTCCTATAAAATATTAAAATATATTTAAAGTGTATATATATATATATAGTATAAAGTTTCTTCCTTGCAGGTATCTCCCAGGCTGCTAAACATGCCCAAATATTTGCAGAAAACAAGTTCCAGAATAAGCCTTTCTATGGGATTATTCCTAGTCAGCATTCTTGTAGGGTTGTTTTTTTGTTTCTATTTTTTTTTTTTTTCAGTAGGTATACAGGTATAGCCCAAATTCAGAGAAGTTTCCTTCCTTGTAGATTACAGAATCTTACTCTATGTTCAATAATATTCTTCAAGGCACAAGAAGTATTTTACACTCATGTTCCTTTCTCATACTTAGTTGTTCAACTATCAAGCATCTTGAGTAACTAGCTCATCAATGCTAACATCCCCAGCAATAAATACAATACAATTTAAAACTTTTTCTTAGACCATTTCCATTTATTTTCTTCTAACAGTCCCTTCATGTCTTAGGGTTTCATTTATAGGAAAAAAAAAAAGGCATTTGAAAGGGTTTACCCCCCTTTAAAACTAGAAAAAACCCAGAATTGCCCATTCTATGTCAGTCCCAG
>NW_009952974.1:12727271-12845397 GCF_000747805.2 Chaetura pelagica | reverse complement strand
AAAAAAAAAAGGTCATTAGAATGGTTCTACCACCTTTGAAGTCTAGAAAAAGCCTAGAATTGCCCATTCTATGATCAGTCCCAGTTTAAGACAGTAGATGTGTCATTTTTAAAATAAAATTTCATTAATTCCCAGGTAATTTTTCCTACTATAGTACCTCTCTCTTCTTGGCTTTCTCTCTCTTTCTGTGACCCAATCTTTCATTACTCTCACTGTGAAAATCTTGCTACATGTTACGCCTTTTAGTGACATTGTCCAGGTTAAACTTAGGAAATTAAGCTGAAATGTCCAGACTCATGCTCTAGTATCAATATGTGGTGGATCAGACTGTTCTGCATTATATGCTTCTAGACTGCCAAGGTCTGGGATATTGCAGAAAGGGCTGAGAGATGCTTTGTGTCACCACAACAATCCTGACTGACTTTGGAGCAGCACCAACATCATCAGCGACCTGTTACCCTTCTTAAAACAAGGACAGTTAGCACAATGCAAAAGCATGAATATGAGTAAATGTAAAATGCAAAGTATAGTATGAATTTCAGCGCATAAAGAATAGTAGGTTAGAATCTCTATGAAACTGGGTTTATTTACAGCTAAAAGAACAAACCCTACTGAACCCTACCAAACATAATGTTTAAAAGTATTGTATTAAAGCACAGTTCAGCTGGGTGATGACTACCTTTAAACTTCACAGAATTCAATGAACACCATTTAGTTTAGACAGTGCCCTTGAGTAGTGTTTCTTTTTAGCTCCGAGTGTATTTATTACTGGGAGCCATCCAGCTCCCTCCAAGTGGCACAGACCCAGGCAATTTGGGAGCAGTTGTGTGCAAAAGCAGCTGTGTTCTTCTCACCCCCTGGGCTGCACTGAACATTGCCTGGTCACAGCAAGGATCAGGGACACTGTTTTTATTCTTTCAGTTCTACAAAACCACTCATTTTTGCAGTTAGCAGTGACTTTGCAGTAAATATATGTTCTGGGCAGCAAAAAGCAAAGAGTATGTTGGTGGCACAAACCACAAGGTGTTTGTTTTATTACTCTCCCTTAAACATTGTCTTTAATCGGGTACAGTTGCTCTAGGGCTGTTTGACTTCTGCACGTGTTCCAGATGTACAATAACCTGTATTTGTGCAGTACTTCTGTGTTGGAGAGTTGACATTGGGATGACTGCTATCTAGATGCTTTTTTCCATTACACTTATAAAACACATTTTGAATGTAATACAGTTAGGATTATTATTATGTCTGACAGTTTAAAATGAGGTTTTCACCATTATGACAGATTTGGGTAGAAATATTCCACCAAATAGGGCAAACCATGACTAAAAGCAACTTGAAATATAAGATTAATTATTACATTGCCAAGAGATGATTTCTAGCTGAAGGAACCAAATTCTTTAAAGTCCTCTATCTGTATTTAATGATGTGGCCATGCTTGCAGTAAATCAGGTAGAGGTTAATGAGGGGGAGGCATTATTACAATGTGTTGTGTGAAAAGCACACATTAAAAAATCATATTGAAACTTGCAAATTTTTGCACACACAGCACTGACTTTTGTATGATATGTAGACACACTGAAGCACAGTAACAGAACTAGTCTGGATCTTCAACACTCCTTTTCTCTTCCAGAGTTCAGCTGTTTTCCCAGATAACCACAGTAAGAATTACATCTATTGTAGGGTCCATTATTATTTTGTATACCTAAACACACACACTCCTTTATCTAGCAAACTGCTTATGCCTGTATTGTGCTTAAGAACTGGTAAGGGGGAAAAAAAAAAGTTAACCTTAACTGGCTGCTAGATACATACCAACTTTCTGGTCTTGGACAAATATTCAGCAGAATTAAGTATTTTTATTTCAAGAAGACAGCAAGTTTATCCTTTGACAGCTATCATGTCTCAACACAGACAACAAAATGGTCTGACAAAATGTTGGATGGTAAGAAAAGCTCTCCAAAAGTAGCTTTTCAGAACGTTTGTGGCCTTATTAATAGAGCTAGGCAAATCCATTCCTTATTGTTGCTCTGAAACAGTCTTGCATAACCTTACCTTCAGGACAAGCATGGATAAAAATGGGCTGTCTTCAACATGAGAAGGGTGGAAAACTAAGATGTATTTATTCCATTCCTTGGTAAGGAAACCAATTTTGGTTACTGAAGTCTGTAATTTAGGGATGTGAAGGATTCATGGGCTGCCCTGCAGTTATTTATACATATTTTTGGTAAATTTCAGTATTTCTGAATCTTTGTAGTAATTCCATACTTCATCTAACAGCTAAGTAGCTACATTTTAATCTGAATTAGTTGGTTTATATTGTTTCCCTCTTACATCTATAGTGTTAGATTTTAATACAGCAGAAAGACCATATAAGCATGTTACCATAAAGACCTGACTATTATTATCATTATAGTAACAGAAAAGCTCTGAACATAGGGTATTCTTTTCCTCAACCATATTGCTGCAAAAATCTCATGTCCCTGAAAAAAAAAAAAAAGTTGTAACTGCCACTTCTTATGTGTAATTCCAATTTAGGCTTAGTAAAAATGTCCTTTCTTGGAAAAAAACCCTTCTTTTTCTGGTTAAGATTCTACTCTTTTCCTTGCAACAGAGATGACATGTAATCTGATGGTGCTCTCACCTTGACTCCTTCACTCTGGTGTTTTACAAGTTTTCAGACTTTTATCTTGTGGACTTAAAATAGGACATGCTGTAAGAACAGGTTTTACTGCTCGCTCTCCTTCAATTTTCTTAGCAGGCAAACACTTGATGGTGCCTGTTCCTTAATGGTTCAGAGCAGTGGAGCCTGAGCTTGAACTTGGTGAAGAGTCCTGGCCTGACTTCTGTAACGCGCTGTGGTTAACTGTTCATAGCTTCTAAATGTTCACCTTTTCTTCTTTAAATCTGTTTTACTCCCCCCCAAGAGGATTATTATTTACTAAACTGCCACGCAAACCGTGGTGCCTCAGTCCCAGCGCCTTCGCACTTGGCACCGCGCGCCATCTTGGCCCGTGTCTGGCGAGGCACGGACCGGCCGCCCGCGGCCCTTACAGCCGGAAAGCGCGCTCAGGGGGACTCCGGGCACGGCGTGTCCGGCCTGCCCGGCGCGGGGCCGCGGGGCCGGGGCGACCTTTCCCCTCGCGCCGCTCCCGGCCAATGGGAGGCCTTGCCCCGCCCCTTCCGCCGGCGTGTCCCGCGTGCCGCCGCGCGCGTCTCTTCCTGTCCGGCGGAGCCGCGCAGGGCGGAGGTGAGACCGGCCCGGGTCCGCTCGGCGCCGCGGGGCTTGCGGGGAGGGAGGGAGAGCGAGCGAGCGGGAGAGCCGCCGGGCCCGGCAGCCGCCGGGAGCCGCGGGGCCTCCGGCGGGCAGCGCGGGGAGGGAGTTTCTCCTCGGCTTTGCGGAGGCCCCGGGCTCGGCCGCCGCGCTCTGCCGCGAGGAGGAGGCGGAGGAGGCCGGGGCGGAGGGTGCGCGGCGGGCCGTGGCGGGGCCTGCAGCGCGCCTTGCTTCTCTGCTTTCAGATGCCCCCGAAAAAGGGAGGCGACGGGGTTAAGTCACACCCGATCATCGGGAGGTTCGGGACGTCCCTGAAGATCGGGATCGTCGGGCTGCCAAACGTGGGGTAGGTGGGGGAGCGGGCCGGGCTGGGGTCGCTGCTGCCCAGGTAGTGACTCCGCACGGTCCTCGGGTGAAGCCGAGGTCACATGCCAGTGAGAGACCTACGTTTTTAGCTTCAGCTGCTTGTAGGGTGAGGCTGGTCTGTGGAAGTCTGGACAAGATAATGGTAAAGAAATACAAGTCTTGGCGGTTGTTGAGTTTTAGGAAATGCTGCGTCTTTTGCATTTCCTTATTCCCACTCCGTGTATGGATAATACATGTTTTTGTGCAAATGTGCACGCATGCACAGACATTACTTATAGGGTTTTTTTTGAGACGATAATGCCCCCAGGAAGGGATTAATGGTATCGTAAGTGTCACTTGCAGCGAAGAGGACTTCCATTTTTTATTTTTTTTTCAGAGTTTGTAATGAAAATTATCTAAGTTACAGTTTGAAAGAGGTGGTGGGAGGTGAATTGTTTTTCTCTGTCATGCATCTCATCTGTAGTTGTTATAGCTCCTCAAAGGAGCTGTACTTAAAGCACTTAAGGACTGGAGGATAACTGTGTGAAACTACTGGCATTACTTTGTGTAGTGTATTTACTAAAAGTTCTCAACACTCTTAAACTTTAAAAAAAAATGGAGGAAAAATCTTGGAGAATGCCTCAGAACCATAAGTACTGCTTTAGTGGTTTTTCATTATCACTTATTTTACGTTTAGGATTTAGGTGAGTTGTGCCCCAGAAACAGGATAATTAGCAGTAACACTGTGTAAAATGTTGATGGGGAAAAATAGCATTTGTGGTTGTGTTAGGGTGTCACTTAAAAATAATTGTGACTGACTTTTGAGCACCTTGGCTGTTTGCTCAGAATAAGTTAGTGGCCAGAAGAGCCACTTTGCTTTTTACTTAAAATTTCTTTGCTAACTGACATGTGCAATATAATCCTTTAGGAGAATTCTCAAGGGCAAGGAAGAGAGGTAAACATAATTGGCATCCAGTGGGACACTGTATTTGAAGGTGTTTCGTACTTAAATCAAGGAAGTGGTCATTATTGAAGTAAAGGGGAAGTTTTGTATTGCTTTTGGGTTGGAATTAGATATGCGTTTCTATCCAGCACTTTTAAATGCATTTGATTTGAGCTTCTTAAGAACGTGTATATTTCGTTTATAGGAAATCAACGTTTTTCAATGTGTTAACGAAGAGTCAAGCGGCAGCAGAAAACTTTCCTTTCTGTACTATTGATCCAAATGAAAGTCGAGTGCCTGTGCCAGATGACAGATTTGACTTCCTATGCCAGTATCACAAACCTCCAAGGTAACTAAAATTCTTAATATTTTTCTTCAGTTAAGCAGCTGAAATAGTATTAATGAACCCAAGATTTTAATGGAAGCTTAATGCACTTATAATATCTTCAAGGTTTTACTGACATCTATTTTAAAATGTGAAATTACATATGTACTTTGATTGTACTTTTTCCCACCTCTCCAATATGATCTTTGTGGTATGAGAATGAGAAATCTGGGAGATGCTGCTCATTGCTCTGCACTGTTTGGGTGCTTGGTGTTCCTGTCTTTGAAGTTAGTGGCTTCCAGGTGACTTGGAGGATCTTCTGAAGAGATGTGGAAAAGGAACAGTAGTGAACATACCTAGCATGTCATGAGGTTTCTCATTTGCAAGATTTCCACCCTGTATTTTGTATCATTCACAATATTGTATATGCTGCAGGTAGCCAAACAAGTATCTGGCAATGTAGCTGTGCCCTCAGTCTTTTGACAGGAAGCTTTTTCGGCAGCCTTTTTTACCCTGATTCTTTCTCTCCTTTTTATAGGCTTTGATACATGTTACCTTGTATATTCACAGACAGTCCTACAATATGTCTCTTCTAATAATTTTCTTAATGCAGGAGTGTTGTTGCATCCATGAGTTTTGCTATTGGCTGTTTCTGTAATCTGCTCTATATTTTTGGTGTGGGGACTGGATTATTGCTTGAACAGCAAAACAAGGTGCTTTCAGAAAAGAAACTTTAATAGACGCTTGTGACTTAATTCTGTTTGCAGTTACTTGCAAAGGCATCTTGATAAAGTGAGTGTGCTTAAATCATAGGACAAATTGGTATGCACATCTGTGCTTTTGTTCAACACCTGGGCCTTGGTTTTAGAGCCACACCACGCCCACAATTAAAAAAAGATTGATGAGTCACTGATCAAAAATCCATTTGTTAACATCATTTTCAGGTCCAAGCAAGTTTCTTCAATCTGCAGTTCTTGTATACTTTTTAAATACTGAAAAATACTTTCATATGGAGCTGTTTGTTTAAGAGGATTATTATAACATGTTATCTTATTTTTCCGGCTCCAGTGAGTATTAAGCATACTTGTGGTCTGTTTGCATCATAAAACAACACTGCTGAGTTTGAGAGAAAACTTTCTGGTTGTTGATTGTACAGAGAAAATGATGTTGCTTTTCAGTTTTGTTGACAAATCTGTTTTAAATTGTAGTGTTGCTGCATTGGCCACATAGATAATCTTCTTTCAGCTATGAGTGGCTATTTCTAAATTAATAGTTGAAGTGACAAAGAGATTATTATCTCTTTCCTCATCCTGCCTTCAGCCTATCCTTACAGGAACTGTTAAGATTGTAAATACCTGTATGTGTGTTCTCTGACTTGCAAATCCTTTCTCTAGAAAAAAAACCAACAACCTCCACCCCTTAAATATTATTGAAAACAGTGTATTTACTGAATCTCTATTCAGTAGATATAGTAATTGCATAATAAGCTGGATATAAATAGTAAATCAGCTTTCACTGAGTGGTGTTTTGGCTTTTGAAAGGTCTATTTGTTACTTAAAATCAATGGATGTGGGGATTAGTGGGTAGTTATAGCTCCTAAGTTCAATTGTGCTGCTTATATGATTTTAGTATTTCACTGTAACAGTAACAAAGTAGTGATAATTAGTGATAACTCAGTGGCACAGTAGACTGAGGTAATTCTTCTCGGGCTCTTTGTGTTTATCTGAGACTAACTGAGGAAAAGAAGGCTATGGTCATGAAGATATACAACTGAATTGTAATTTTAATTCCTTTTTCTTGTATAGTCTTGATTTTGTTCTTCATCTTTATGTAATAAGTTCTGTGTTAATTTTCTACTTGTTTGGATTTGTTGATGTAATCAATCTGTGCACACAGTTTTATAAACAGTGAGTTATCTTCAAATTAAACTCCTGTCTAGTCTCAGAATTTTGCATTTGGGTTTTTATTTCCCATATGTTACACTTAGTCATCAGATCTCTGCAGTCATTGGTGGGAGGTGGGGGAAAAGCAAAAAAGAGGGTGGGTGTGCGACATTGTCTTAACCAAAGTAATGACAGGCCAAAGTGGTCTTGCCCTGTTGCCTCCAGTGAGTGAGGGAAGGGAGGAGTGGGACTGGCCCGGGCTGGCAGATGGTGTCTGTCACACGGAGCCGAGGTTGCTGCTGCTACACAGAGACTCTCTTGCCGACAGGGTTGCTAGTCTGAGTTTGTCGCCCTTCTGCCGTTGGAGGAGGAGTTCAGCTCTTCAGGTCCTGTTTGTTGCTTGACAATCTGTTCCTATCTCCAAAAGAAGAAAGCACTGGCTTGGATGGGGCTGGTGTGCAGTTAGTTGCTAGCCCTTGCTGAATGCTGACTGCTATTACTTAATTGGAAATGTAAATGTTTGTGAATGAAATCATGTAGGCAACAATTTAGAGACTATTAGGTAAAGGTAAATCTGTACTTAATAGATTAAGGTAAGCTGCCAGAACTTACAACCTGTGCTTTTTTTTCTTTCTGCAGCAGTGGGTGATGTATACGACTGTTTAAATAAGTTCAGGGATACAGACTGTACACAGAAGGTGGGCTCCAGGAATTTCCAGTAAAAACTGCTGTGTTGCTGCCAAATGAACTAGATGAGCAAATTGCCTTGAGCTTGCTTTCTGGTGTGAATGCAACTGTGGGTATTAAAAAAACAAGAGACTTTAATATATTAAAAATAATTCTGAATGCTTGTTAATTTTTTATCTTATTTTGCTGTTACTACCTTAATTTATGTATTTAAATTACTTGCTTTTAATTGTCATACAATATTCAGTGAAAATTCATATTTGTTACATTGTGCCAACACTTAGCTTTTTCAGAAAGGAAAAACTGTTGGCTGTTTGTTTTGTTGTCCTCCTGCCCCTGTTCCTCCAACACAGGCTCTTATTTTCAGTCAAGGTTTGACAGACTAATGATTGAATTAGTTCCAGTTTAGTAATTGGAAAGCAAGTATTTTCTTGGACTGATTCACTTCAGCAGGAGAATATATTCTTTAGACTGACTCACTTGAGCAGGAACTAAAGCAGAAAGGTGTAATTTTTTTTCCCCTCTAATCTGTGAATCTTAAACAGGTAGCAGAGGATGAGATCTGCTAATTCTAAAATGGGAAAGAGATAATTTTTCATCTCAGCGGGTAGCTTCTTCTTTGAAAACTGACTTGGAAGCCAGTTATCTATTCACTGCAGTTAATATTTTAATGGGACATTTTGTGTTTAGAAGTGATGGTTTTCTTACACGAGAAAAGAACTGTGTGTATAGCACATCTAAAGAAATTTAAATCTTAATAAAACTAATAAAGCTACTCTTGTGCATTTTTTGTTCTAAATTTCATTAATCACCTTAAGCCTAGAAATATGTATTTTTAGTGTAAGTATGTCAAACTGATGATATCTGGAAAAGTGATTTGTCATAAGTCACAAATATCTTGAAAGTCTCTTCAGTATATGCACCCAGCAGACTTAGCCTGTACAGTCCTGCCTAGTACCACAGCTGTAGCACACTGTGCCTGTCCAGGAGATGTGTCTCAGTGGAGACATATTTGATTCGAGTCTCAAAATTATTTTGAGTGAGGGGGTGGAAGAAGCTGCTATTTCTGCTTTTCTTTTTTTAATTTTGTGCCTTAAATAATCTTCTCGCTGCAATTATTTGTATTCTGACTTTCTTTACTTTAAACTATATGGTTTCCTAAAAGAAATATTAATGTAGAAGCCATGTAAGTCTAAGCTATGTTTTAACTGTAAATAGCTAAAACTGACTATTGGCTGACAGTAATCAACCTGTGTGAAAACATTAATTAAAAAAGTTATTTTGAAGTCAATGTTTCTGCTTCCTCCTCTGGTGAAAATAAAATGAAAGTGTAAGAAGGAATGAGTAAAATGTAAATAGTTTCTTTCATCCTTTCTCAAGTTAACTGTATTCATTTAATGCCTTGTTTGCACCTGTAAGCAAGTCCATTGCTTTGGACATCGGTATTCACAAAACACAATGCTTATTGCAGCCACAAACATTTCTGTTGGACTGTTTTTAATCTATCTTGGGTGTCGTTTTCAAACAAATTTTTAAAGCAATCCTGGTTATCTTGCACTAGCATACTATGTAAAGTGTAACTACCCCTCTTCAGCTCTAGCACTGTTTAGGTTGTCTGTCTTTCTGGTTGGCACATTGCTTTGCTTTGTTCTGTTGCATTGTAGATTGTTAAAATTTGTGCATTCAGATCCTAATGCTCCAGTGAAGGTTACTGAACCAAATCTGAATAACTTGCTTTGTTGTCTAGTCATGAAAGTTCTGCATAATATGAAGTAGAAGTTCTCTTGAACTTATTGTAGGATAGCATACTCAAATACTTCATAAAGTTTTGAAATCTAAATAATGTAATCAGATGGTGTAAAGTACTACTTAGAAACCAGATCAGCAGTAGAACATTTTTACTGACATTGTGTAGAACTTTGTTTGGAAAGAGCATTTATGGGAATGAAGACCACCTGTAGTTCCAGAATGAAACACGAATAAATTAGTTGAATGTAACTCTGGCATATCAGCATCTGTAGGAGAATCCCATTTTTTTTTTACAGAAAACAAGCAAAAAATTGGCAAGTATAGAATGTTGTTAATATGCTTTTTCCTTTGGTGTTACTGAGTTTGCCTGCTCTTCAGTTAGTTCTGAGCCTGTGTAAATCAGCTTGGCTGGGATGCTTGTTCTAGCATTGCAAATGAATAATTTGTCAGCAGTGCATGAAAGATGGTGGTGACTTGACTGCCTGGTAAGAGAAGTAAAAATTTAATTAGTTGTAATTTGCTGGCGTGGTAACTTACTGATGAGTTCAAGAATGCAGACATTTGATATACTCAGAACACTGAGTATGTGTCTTAATGCACATTGAATCTTTTGCCTTTCAATAATTCATTTAAGTGAAACTTAATTAGCAGATTTTTGACTTCTGGTTCATGTGCTGTTAGGTTCAAGTCTTGTTGGTTAGTACCATGGATAAAATGCTATTGATTTTATTGTTCTTCCATAGAAATTACCAGAGTACATCTGCAGTACCTGGTTCCTCAGAAGCAGATTCCTTTACCCTGTGAGGTATTTTGCTTACATTGGTCAAAACTGCTTCCAAGATTGAATGCAGAAGCTGTAAGAGGGAGTACAGTCTCCTGGAAGTGGGAGGGATGGTGAACTGTTCTGTATGGCAATGAGCCAAAAATACCAGTGAGGACAGATTAAGATTTGAATGGCTTTCTAAGAAGTTGTCACAATATACATGTTCTTCTGTGTTGCTACTTTTACTTCAGGTTATTTGTGAACTCTTAATGGATAACTCCTAATTAAGTTACGTGAAATTTTGGGACGGAGGAAGAGTTTCCTTTTCCAACAGATGTCAGGTAACAGCTTTTAAAGGCAGAAGAGCTTGTGCTGGAACTGGGAGATGAGTAGCAGATTTGGCTTTACTGATGAGGGAGCTGGACATTTTTATCCTTACGCTGAAGAATCTGGCCTTTTTGGTATGTGAGACCTATGGTCAGGCAGAGTTAGAGTTGGGAGAAATTTCTTGAACTATTCAAGAAATGAATAAAAATTAAGTGTGTTATGAGAATTATCAACCAGGCTTACTGGGAAATTGCTGCATTTTGTACTTAGTTGGAGCTGTCATATGGCTTTTCAGGGTCTCCTGGTGCATATAAGATTTCAGTAAAATGTAGTGAATGCTGCAGAGAAATTATCTAGGTATTGTTTTAATTGTAGAAGAAAGATTGTGGACACCTAGAAGAATAAAAAACCAGGAAGAGAAAAAGCATTTTGGTTCCAATCTAAGTCAAAGTTGCAGGTGTATGCTGCCTGTAAGGTTTTTCAACTAAACAACTGCTTGTAGAAACTCAAGAAATAAATGTGCCTCTTGCCCTCAAAGTTTGTAAAAAAAAAAAAGTGCGCAACAAATTGTAGATACCATATATGTGTGCATTTTAAAAGATAAAAAGTAACTGGTTGCACTGTACTGTTCAGTACTGCTCTACTGAACAAACAGGTCAGGTAAAGAAAGTCCTCTTGCTTAAAATAACTGTTTTGGACAGAAGTTTGAAACAAAGTTGGTGAGAAACAGGCTTCCTTCCCTGCAAAATACGTAACGCTATGGATGCATAAGTCTGTTATTCCTGAATACCCTTTCCACTGGATTACAAACCCATGCTTTCTTCAGAGCAGTGAGTCTTGTGCTCTTTGTCGCACAGTAGCTAGATAATACAGTGAAGTGTGCTGACACAAAACCTCTGCTGCTGTATACTGGGTGAGTCTTTGTTCAAGGATGATACCTACACTTAACATATAGAGATACTTCTGAATTTGGTGATCTGTGTCATATTATAAATTCCTGTGACATGCTTTATGGTAGGTTGGTGTTGCATTGATTTGTACAAAGGATCAGTTGGTGCCACCTGTTCCTGATGAACATTGGAGGCTCAGTGATGTTATGCTAATGCTGACAGACGAATCTTTAGAAATGGAAATTAATCTGTTTGGAGCAGAGGAAAAAAAAGAACAATCCAGTTAAGTCTTCTGAATTTATTACATTTAAAAGAGCTAAAAGACACTCGAGATATACAGTACTTTCCCCCCATTCTTTGCAGTGTTTTCTGGTTATTTAGTTTGATAATACCTGTTCTTTGTCCTTTAGAGCACAGGCAGGTGTGACTAGTTTGTGCCTTTTTCTGCTTTTCTCTGTATTCATCTTCTTACAATGAAATACAGATCTAGGCTTATGAAAGAGACTTCTAAGAATGGGGATAGTTGTGTTTTGCTTGTTATGTTATGTTTGTGGTACCCAAGGTGAAGGAGAAAAAACATCCTAGAAACTTGGATACTCTTCAAAGGTCTCTTGCTCGTATTAGGCCATTGTAAAATAAATGTGTGGGGGTTTCCATTGTCTAGCAAATGAGATTGATTCTGGAGATAGTGGTTCATCTGCATATGAAGGTATCTCTCTTGCTTTAACGTGGCATCTTTGTAGTGAAAGTGTGAATTCTTCTGATGACTGGCCAGGAAGTTAATCCTGCCAGAATGATGAGAGGGGAGCACAGAAAGGGAACATTTCTAACACCACCTTTGTTTACCTTAGAACACGGTTTAAAATTACAATAGAGAAGTGCTTTAAATAATGGCATTTTCCTGTCTTGCTCTTGACTTAGGTATGTGTCAAAAAGCAAGGAATTAAAACAATTCTTACTGGGAAGTTGCTGCTGTTTTCTCTGAGGCATGTGTTAGTTCTGCGGTTCTGTCAGGCAAAAAGAGTTACCGCCTTAATGTATTAATAGATCTATTGATTTCTGTCTTCAGTTGTGCATGACTCTTGGCAGTGTGTTAAATTTAAATATTTGCTGTTTCCATTTGAGTTTGTGGACTGGTAGTTAAAAAAAAAAAGTTTGCTAAAAAAAAGTAAAATAGTGGGACCAAATTGTGACACTTTCAAAGTTTGTGTCAAGATGTAATTATATCAATGTTCTTTCTACTGCATTCGTCAGCCTTAAGCTGCAGTATGAAACATCTGTCTTCCTGAGGGTGAGCCCTTCTTTTCATGGGCCTAGTGAAGGTTAAAGGTAAAAGTCAACAAGTTGTGTACCTGAATTTAGATATCTTGTGCTATGCTATAAATACTTTCTTGCATATTTTTTTAAACTCACCTTTGTGGGTTTTGTGTTCTGTTCGTGCTTGTTTCTAAGTACATCACAAAGGTATTAATGACATGAAACATGTAATAACTTCCTAACTTATTACACCTAGCAGGTTTAGTGATACATGTTAAAGACATATCTATTTGTCCAGATCTTGTATTGCAAAGTTAGTTTCACATTTCTTGGAAAGTGTTAGGGGACGATTGGAGAACAAAACCAGGGTAAGATCTTTGGCTTCTAGATCACCACACTCCTAGAAATATTTATGTTGAAATATAACTGAGGTATAATGGGGGTAATTTAAAGTATCTGGAATGTAAGTAGTGTTGCAGTTATTTATTTTTAAGCCATCAATCTGGAGATCTTGGTGACAATGGTCTGCAGGTTCTGTTCTTTTGCAAGTGAGGCATTTGCAGGATTTCAATGTGATTGTCTCTGCCATTGTTTATGATGGTGTTATTTGCATGGACTATATGAAGGTGCTTTTAATCAACACCTTATCACAAATTTTTGGTTGTTGTTTTTTTTCCTTGACTCAACTGTTTTTTTGAGAAATAATCTGGTTTAGAATATATCTGGAAAGATTAAGGCCATTTAAATTGTTTGCTTATTTTAAAGCAATGTGAGAATCTGCAGAGGATAAAAGGCCTACAGCTTATACATTGCCATGTGCATTTTCCATAGCTCTAAAAGCTTTCCGGTCCATTTTTTATAAGCTAAGTTGAACTTCATGACTATTCTGTTGCTATATAAAATGTGGTGTAGACATGTCTGCTAACCCAGTGCTGTTAACTGTGACTGAAAACACCAGAACCATTTACATTATAATGTCAGCTTAATCTTAACTCATTTTCTAGTTTTAATCTCCACTGTATTAAAAAAATGCCCTGGTCTTCTGAGAAAGTTGCTTCATTTATTGAACTAAATGGTAACATTAACAGGTGTGCAATAGCAGAGTGCAATAACTCTTTATGTGTCATGTCCCTTTGGTACTATTAAAACTACTCATAACAGACAACTGACTTTTTGCTTCAGTGTTTCAGGCCTGACTGATTATTTGTGTAGTTTTCAGTATGAGTCTACACTTAAAACCTAGTTTACTTGATATCACGTGAATAATGGCAGAGAATTTTAAGAATGCTTGATGTTTTACATGGGAAGTGGCGAATCTTGTATTTTGTACGTTGCATGTTAAATAAGGAAGAAAACTACTGTCATGTATAACTTGTTCTAGAAAAGAGGAATGTTGTATTTTCATGTTCTGAATTTATTTCTGTACCAAAAGCTTTGGCTAGTATCCTTCAGTAATGAAACTTTTAATTTTTGTATTTCAGCAAAATTCCAGCCTTTCTGAATGTGGTGGATATTGCAGGCCTTGTGAAAGGAGCCCACACTGGCCAAGGCTTAGGAAATTCCTTTTTGTCTCATATTAATGCCTGCGATGGGATCTTTCATCTGATGCGTACGTAAACTTATATATTCTGTCTGTAGCTAAAAACCAGCATTGTTGTACTCTAATTGTGGAACAAATATCCACTAAAATTTTAACTTTTACTATTCAATTCAAAGTCATCAGGTTTTGGGTTTTGCCAACCAAGAAAGTTGCCATCTGTTCTTCACTGGCATTGGGCTGAAGCTGGGTTTTTGGAAATCTGCAGTAATGTTTTTTGTGGTGCATGGCAGTGGATTTGTTTAGTTTTATAAAGGAGGAGGAATTTAATGTGCTGATAAAAGGCTGAAATGGAGGTAGAAGATAAAAATACGGAGTTAGTAGCAGACTCTGGGATTTTATTCCTCACAAGACAAACCTCACTTATTTCCTTTTCCCAATTTCTGTAAGACTGTTTATTATCTTGGAACACATCTTCTGCCCCAGGTCTCTGAATTCTGAACATTTCTTAATTAGACTAAGGGCTTTGATTCTTTCTTTCATCGTCTCTTACCACAATATAGAACTGACCTTCAGATTCATATTAACCTTACAAACTGAGCATCTAAAAGCTTGTTGAAAATGTACGCTTTCTCTACTGGTTTGCAGTACACATTGAGTGTTGAAAAAGACTTCTGTTCTGAAAAGATTGAGCTTCATAATATTTGTGCAGATTTGAGGAAGCTGGACATCTTTGTTGCTGTCTTGTAGTTGGCCACTATTATACAGTGAGTGATTGAACAGTAGAACAAAGTAAATAAAAGACAGCAATTATTTTTATTTGGTAATTGGAGCAAAATGTTTTTTGCTAGCAGTGTGTTTTCAAAACATCACCCAAAGGCATGGAGTATTACTATTTTGTAGTACTGATTTACATGCTTAGAACTTGCTCCCATGGGCTTGGTTTTTGAAGCATATTTTTATCAGAGCAGTGAACTGGTGTGCCTCTGCACTCATAGCAAACAGGTAAGTACGTTGCCTCAGTTAGATGAAATTATTATACATCAAAAATACCCAGGCACTGATTTGGTGCAGAGTTTTCAATCAAGAGAGACAAACTTTGTGGGAAAGGTATTACAGTCCTAGGCTTATTCTGTTGAAGAAGCAGGACATGCTTTTGGGAGCATTGGCCTTTTTTTAAGATCTTTTGGTACCTGGAAGCCATCTATAACTGTGTGTGTAACATTCTCATTTGAAAACTTGGCCTTACATACTACTACTATTTTCTGTTAAAATTGCTTGATGTGTACTTTCTGTAGAACAGAAAACTGTGAGCTATTGGTTGTTGCTAAGGAGTTAATATTTAAAACTACAGCCTTTTGAAAAGGCAAGGTCAGATCCTTACTTGTAGAGTAAGACTTGTAAGTCTTTTGAAGTTGTGCATTGTTGTAGGAACTAGTTTGATATGTGAAGGCTGTACTGGTACATCAGTATATTTTCACTATTTGTAACTACCCAAGAACCATTGCTACAGTATTGGTAGAAAAAAAGGGGAGATCAATTTTCGTAAATTCATTGCTATCCTGGAACTGTAATTACTCATTTGCCTGGTGTCAGTTGAGAACAAGTGATAAACTCTTTATACTTGCTCTGTTTTGATAATTGTATCATAAATGTTTGTTAAGAAAAAGATTGATACAATAGTGGAGAAGATGCATTTTAATCTATATGTTGAATAATCCTAAACATTTGTTTCAGATAGCTATTACAAGAGTTAACATAAATTGTATTTTTCTTTGGGAATTGAAAGAGACTATTGTTGTGGAGTTTTAAAACATTTGGATACTTCCTTCGTATTAACATCTATTTCTTCTTGTCCAATCTTACATTTACTTGTTATATGTTTCAGTTTCTTTCAAGGATTCTGAAATGTAATGTTGTTTTTCTTCTTCAAAGCAAAAAAGATAATGGAATCACTTTTATAATAGCACTCTTTCTTTTTAAAATCTCAACTCTGCCTCTCATGCTGTTCTTCCTAGATGTTTTAGCTAGAACTCAAGCTAATGATGAACTGAAGCAGAAATTCTGTGTGTTGATTGTCCAATAAACACAAAGATCTTTCAAAGTATTACTTAGGGATAATAATAATAAAAAGCTAATGGAAATGTTTGTGGTTGAGAGATGTAAAACTATCTTTTTTTCCCCCTGCAAAGTGCATATTGGTTCTACTTTCCTCTCCCCACAGTATTATAAAAATGAAGATTTGGCACTAAAATCTAGTAATAGCCCTCTAAATTTTTTAAAATAAAATAATGTGTTGGTCACACAGCAACCTACAACTCACTGAAGTTTTCAACATATTATGCCAGCTTACATTATAAAGATATATTAGCCTATTTAGCTGCAATATTTTTATACTCTCTCACCTGTCAAAATAATTTCCAAGCTAAAAATCCCTTTTTATGAGTTTGTGGCATACCTGGAGTTTGCACGCTTTCTGTCGGACTATAGAAACTACCTAAACTATTTTATTAAATCCTTAAATTTTTCATATCCTGAGAGGATGAAGCTCCTTTGTTGCCCTTGAGCAGGGTTTTGTCCAAGTTCTTAATGGACAGTGTCTCTTCAGGAACCGGTGCCCTGAGACCATCCCTCAGTTTTCAGGCTGATGGGTAGGCACTGAATCTCTGCAGTCATGTGGAAGCTGAGTTAAAAGAAACCCAGATGGGTTGCTAAAGAAGAGGCAGTGGTCTGGAAGGTGAGGCTTGCATGCTAGCAAGCTGGAAAAGAGGTGTTGCTGGAGATGAAGAGGAGAATGATAAAATGTACTTAGGAAGTGATCTAGGGACCATGTTTTGAGAAACATAAAAAATTCAGCATTTGTTTTCACTAAGGCTTTGAGTTAATCTGGAACAAATTTTCACCTTTGAGCACTGTTGCTCCCTGTCTTTATGCTGCTGTAGTATGTATTATTGCTTCCCATGTTAATGGCTAGCATGTGAAGCATAACCCCAAAATAGTTCTCTTCTCTCTGGATGCCAAGCAGAAAGTCAGAAGGCAGGTTATTGTGGGGTTTGTGTTGTAGACTTCAAGGTCTGCATGCCTGTATATATTGAAAGAAGGCTGGTAGGCTGAGACATATCTTGGTTTGGTTGGTATTTTTGCAAAAAGCAGCTTGAGGTCTCACTCAAATTCTATTAATGAAGGTAATGATAGGGAAGCAAGTGGCTAGCTGGGAATGGAGAGCTTCTGTTGAGTAGATGAGCCAAACTTGGGGAATATCACTGAAAGTATGTTATAGTCCTAGACTAAAGGTTTTGATCATGTTTTTTTTAATAATTGGGAAGGTCTTGAACTGTATTTGCTTTAGAACAAAATGTCTGTTTGTAGTTTTTTAGCTGCCATTAACAAAACTAACTGCTGTTACCTCTGTGTAAATGAGATGGTTTCTGAAGAAGGCAGTTGCCTATCAGTTTATCCACCACAGAGCACAGCCGTAGTACTCTCAAAGTAACTATAATTATATTTTTGTTGGAACTGTGGAAGTTCTGGTGTTTGCCTAGACTCTTTCTTGCATGACATAAAGCTGAGGAGAAATGAGATTTATTTCTGTCTGGCTCATTCTCTACTTTCCTTGCTTCATTTAAAGAAGTAAAGTACTCCCACCTTGAAATGGTTACAGATTTTCAGCCTTCAAAGTTTTGTATCCTGGATACATTGTTGCTTTCCCTGCCAGACACAGCCTTCATTAAACCAATTCAAACACTGTTTTTATGTCGAAGGTATATTTTAATATATCCAAATAAGCAGCAATGTGTGAGACCAGCAAATGGGAGAGTAATAGGACAAGTAAAAGGAGATGCAAGTTTGTGTTGAGCACCACTGTATTTTTGTACATGATTAGTAACAGTGTGAAGTAGATTCTCTTAGCTCAGCAAACAAAGTGAATAGGTTTTCTTACACAGAACAGAGTAATGCATTAGTGGGTTTTGATACATCCTATAGAATTTTTTTTTCTATTAAAGAACACACACTGAAAATGAATTACGGATATTTAAAATAAGCTTTTGATATCAATATACTAAAAATATTAATAAATTATTTCAGAGGTTTCTTAGAGGTAGGGGTGTATTTTATTTTTGGCTGAATCCATTTATGAAAACCTCAAATAGGTTACTTGCTTACTTATTGGCTGAGTGAATGGGTAATTTAGTTTTAGAACTTTTTTGTCCTGGGTAGCAGCATCTGTAGCATTAGTGTCATAGTAACCTGACACATTCATTAAAGTAGTTACAGCTTTGTTCATCTTCCAAGTTTCACTGTTTAATTTGAAACATTTCTGACGGTTCTGTTTTCCATTTTTCAGGTGTATTACTGTTTTAACTGAGGCAGCAATGTTTTCATGGTGGCAGAGGGCAGGCTGTTTGAAGATTGTAATAGTGTTTCTTCCCAAGTTGCATGGCTTTAACCACCTTTCAACTATATGGCAGATCAGTCACAAGTACTTGTAGAAGATGACTTTCTTTGTATGGTAGATTTAAAATGTCAACCTTGTACAAGTGTAAATTTACAAATTACTATTAAATAATGCTTTAGTTAAGAAAATGTTAGATGTCAACATTTAATCCCTGCTACAGCTCTGTTGATTTTTGAATGTGCTGGATCTTAAACAGCCAGAGCTCTTAGTGTTTTTGAGTTTCCCTTAAACACTGATGTCCTGCAGTCCTAGATTTCTACAAAATTTGTTCCACATTTTTCTTGTATTTTTAGTTTCTTTAATGAAGTCCAGTCTTTCCCTTCAAAGTTACAGAAATCCGAAGGAAATTTGTCTGTAGAAGTACTTTGGTATCAAGTGCTCCGTTTTAATAAAAAAATCCAAAACAACTTAAGAGTCCCATGGCCAATATTTGAAGTAGGGTAGGCAACACTGGCCTTTGTGGAAGAACTTGAGAGCACACCTGCATGCCATTGCCTGGTGTTCCAGTCCTGTAGAGGAACATTTGAGCCGCCAATGGTGAAATGATGCTGTGGGAATGCGGGCAGGTAGGGGTGGGAAGCTCCTGCTTTGCTCCTCTGCCAGGAATTGCTCTGACTCCACACCAGAGGATCTCTAGCTGCATTTTAGGGGCACCATGGAAAGTTTGGTAACTGATAATATGTGAAACTTTGTTCTTTGTGGCAAGAGTGAAAGAACCATGAAACAACAACATCTTCTGCAGTCTTATAGAAGTGACTGGTATGACCAATGTCAATTGTTTCCTAAAAGCTTTAATTGCTTTTATTCCAGTTTTACCTGGAAGTGTTTAGTACACCCTCTGGTTCTGCCTCCTTCAGGGTTTTAGGTAACTTGTAAACCAGTTTGCCATCATTTAAAAATTGGATAGATATAAATCACGTGAGCAGAATATAGTTTATTCCTTTTGAGATAAACACTGAGTGACAATATTTGTACTGATTTTTGCTCAGCATTTAAAATCAAGTTGACTAGGCTTTGTTTTTTTTATCATCTTAAGGATTATTTGGAACTTGCAGTATTACTGCCAGTGGTTTGATTTGACCCTAACAATCAAAGTGGTGATAAGAGTTAATTAACTGGATAAGATGCATTATCACACTTTTTTACTTTGTATAAAAATGTGTTTATTTTCTGCCTAAAGATTCTAATAATCCTGTAGCTTTTATATACTTGAGGCAGGTTGCATTTTTTCCCCATGTTCTTTAAGAGGAAATCATACCTTCTGATTGCTGCTTCTGGAAGCTGCCTGCTACAGAGAGGCAGCATATGATGATATCACTTAACTACACTTCACTGCACTGGCATTTCAGTGAAAAAAGTGAGAGTCACATCTCATCCCTTCAGCATGTGTGTTATGTGCAATGGGAATCATAGTGGCTCTGTTTATGCAACTGTAGCTCGACTGTATCACTTCAAATATCCAAACCTGTTTTTTCATTTTTATAATGTGTCAAAATTCAACTTAAAATTATGTAAATATAGGTCTCTTAGAAAATTTTGTCTCCAGCATTTTATGGCTCAAGTTTTTGAATATAGTTATTTTTTGGTTTATATAACTAGCGGTAGTTGCCACCTGTTAAAAAAGAGAAAAGGTAGGGTTCTTCTTTTACAAATACAAACCTTTCACTGCTAAGCTACCAAAGTTTAAAAGTGAATTGCACATATTAAACTTGTTAGTATTACACAATCAAGGTGTGTTTCTGTATGCTATTGAGTAGGTAGTAGTACTTACTGAGATTTTTTTATTCCTTCTTATTTGTTATCAACGTAACTTAGTGTTCAGTGAAATACTTGGAGTAGCTCACAGTTCAGCAATCCTTTCAGTTAGCTTTCAATGATTTTTCTGTATTAAAAGCCAAAATTGCAAAAGCTTTCAAATTAAATTGACAGTTGCAGCTGCCTGAAACAGTTTTAATGTATTAACTTCAGACCTTTTGCTAATGTGGTTGATACAGAAAGATGATACCAAGCAGAAGCAGCAGTACTAGATCTCTTCTCCTTGCAGCAGTTGGTACCTGCAAACAGGAACAATGCACAGGTAACTACCACTGGTGGAATCTGATCAGGAGTTTGCAGCCCTCTTGATACTATGCTACATTCTGTGTGGTAATGAACAAAAACGAGGAAAGTGCCTTCTGAAAACAGATGAGGTTAGATTCTGAAGCCAACTCTGTTGTACAGAAGACCTATATATATATATGTATAAGTCTTCGTTCCCCTTTTAAATAATGTGAAGCAGCCAAAAGGGAAGCACATTTGAATAAAGTTGATGGTTTTTCTGTTGGTTTGTTGGATTTTTTTGGGCAGAGAAGTCAGTTTGAGGCAAAAAAACCCCCAAGTGCCCAATTAAGAAGTGATTGGAAGAGGCAATGTCACAGAAGACTGATTTTTCAAGAAATAGGCTGCCACAACAAAAGCTTTGTTGCAGGGAAACAAGTTTACACTTGTAACAAGGTTGCTGTTTTTAGTCCACCATACAGAGAGTAATTTTCTACAAGTACTTGCAACTGATCTGCCATAAAAGTTAGTGTCATGTACTATCTTTAAGCTGTCTTGGAGAGCTAGTGCTGTGGGATTTTTCTTTCTGGATCCAAGGTTGGAAGCTCAGCACTGGGAAAAAGTGCTGATACAGAGAAGAAATGTTGATATAGACACGTGCTCAAAGCAGCCTTTTGAGAAATAACCATGTAGGAATGGAGTATATGTTTGTGCAGCATCCAGCAGCGGACACAACAGATGTGAGTGAAATTGGCAGTAGCATAGGTACCATTGTGTGGTACGATGGCTGTTATCTTTCACCTGTGCCTACTCTTCAATACAGTGATACGGGAAGAGGCCTTGGGGTGAAGGCTGATGCGGCAAAGGAGTTTAGAAGCATCTGAAGAGCATAAAAGAACCTTGTATGTGTTTTGAATAGTAGTACCTTATTGACTAAAATGTTGGTAGTGGAATTGAAGCACCAGGATGGGATTCTTGTTAATCTTCTGACAGGGAGCTTGAACTAGTACTACCACTAAACCTAAACCTACTCGAGGAAGATGTTTTGTACACCCACATCCTGTTGGATAGATCAGTGCCAGTGCAGGATCAACTATCGTAATTTGGCCAGCTGTGGAAAATGTTTAACTAATTAGATTTTTAACTTTGGCAAATAAGATTAATACAGAAAGGACAATAATCTATGAACTATTGCGGGTAAGTTTTGAAAGACCTGGTTTTGTTTTTACTTAAGTGTAATACTGTCTCTGAGATCTAGGAAGTAACATTATAAAATCACCCTAATCTTCTGTTTTATTGCTGGTGTTTCTTTCTTTTGGTGTGCATATGTAAACGAAACTTTGAGGCTTGTACCTCAAAACTGTTTGCTGTGTGCTGTTTGAAGCTTTGTCTCCCACAGAGAAGTGAGTTTGTTTTCCTGGGCCCATGGATGCAGGTTGTACAAAAGGTACTGGAAAATTGTCAGCACTCTAGTGAGTTAGCCTTTGTCTTTATTGTACTGTAAATTATATCACCAGGCTGAGTGAAAGTGATACCTGAGCTTTAATCCATATTCCTCTGAGGATAGGTAACTATGGTTTAAAGCACAAATAAACTCAGATAAGGGTTTAAATAAGCTTTATTTTTCAATTTGTCGCAAGTAATTGTTATTCTGAGAACTGAATAAGCCTCCCCACATGTATGGGTATGAGGAACATTGCAGTGTGGCATCATTTAAAATCCCTGATAATTAAATAGATGTCTCTCAAGGATATGCTTCTTCAGAAAGAGGGAAGGGATAGCTGTGAATCTTCAGATGTTTTTGTTACTGATCAAAAGCTTCAAAGTTTTTTATATTGAAGTTGTCTCTTGATGTCACAGCTGAATTTTGATTGTACAGTACCTTGGAGGGTTTTTTTGGGTATCATATATTGTAAAGTCTGTAATTTTTGTTAATTATTTATGCTTATTGCAAAGAAAAATTGTTCTTGCATTCTTCTCTAGCTTTTAGTGTAGTTTGCCAGTGCTAGAATTGTCTCATGCTAATTGAAGTTACAATGGATTTTGGAGGCCACTTTGTCATTCATCCTCAGCCTAATATCCTGTGCCTCTCTACGTCCAGTTTCTTTTTCTTACCAGAACAGATAAAAACATAAAAATTTCATGTCTAAAGGCCACCACCCTTGCTAGAGTAGCAGCATCTAGTGCCATTCTATTTATAGATGGAACTTGTTAAGTTTCCTCAGCAGGGACTTAAAGCTATGACCTCGTAGGCCAGAAACAGGAGGGCTACCTACTGAGCTGCAAGGGCTATCTCTCTATTCTAAAGAATACATAGAAAATTTCTAATATACTCTACTGTGAATCATAAAGTACTTGACCAGTAAACCCACCCTCCTCTGAGAATAAAGACCAGGCAGGTTACGT
Organism: Chaetura pelagica; assembly: GCF_000747805.2. NCBI lineage: Eukaryota > Metazoa > Chordata > Aves > Apodiformes > Apodidae > Chaetura > Chaetura pelagica. The sequence goes on along the minus strand of NW_009952974.1, from coordinate 12,822,521 downwards.
TTACTGAGTCATTGCTATTATTTGACCTACAACTGCTTTTATTACAGTTTGGTATGTCCTGTGGCAGCGTATAATTGCTGTTTGGACAATACAGATGAGACTTAATTTTTTCTCTGTAAAGAAATGTAGAGAAATTATCAATATGTGGTAGTGTTGGAGAGTGTTCAGGTGACTATTTTTGTAAGATGCTTGCCTGTTTGAGTGGGTGTCTTTACTGAAGGGGTAGGATATCCTGGCTTTAAGACAGTGAGAATTTAATACTATGTAAGTAATTTCTTCTTTGCTGTTCCATGGACTTTCTCGAAAGCTTGAAAAGTTGTTTTTTCTTCTGGTTGTAATATGAAATGTGAAAGCTTGTTTTCCTTTAGTTGGAGGAAGGCCACCTCAGAAAAGGTAAAAACAATTATTTGCAAGGATTTGGGAACAGAAAAAGGTAAGTTTGTCAGCATCATTTTAATTAGCTGCAGTGATTGCATTAGAAAGGTGAGTGCCTGTAGGCTTGAGAATATTAGAGATTCTCTTGCAGAAAGATGCTGTTCTGGTTTGAGCCAGGATGAAGCCAATTTTTCTTTTTACTGATTTTTTTTTTTTCCTTCAGCAAGCTTTCTTGTAACTAGCAACAGCGTGTTCTGCTAGGCTGATAAGACAGTGGAATGTTTTTCTAACTACTGAGGCTTCAAGGCCGCACCTGCACTCTGCCAGCTCAGACACTACGGGGAGATCTGTGACCCCCCCCGTAGGAGGCTGAGTTAGACAGACAGCAAAATTGGCCAAAGATATTCCATTCCATATATCTACGTAAGCTCAAAGGAAGGTCAGAGATCACAGAAGACAACTTCCTTCCTTCTTTTTTCTTCCCTTCTCTTCTGTCCATGGCCGGCGTCCAGGGAGGACTCTGTTCATCCATCACCATCGACCCTTAGGCTCGAGATCTCGTGACCCCCATAACTCTCTGCTCTTTTCCAGCAGCAGCTCCGGGATTCCTCGGGACTCTTCCCAGTTCAGGGAAGTGCTGTGGGAGTTGCTGGGGTGGGGGGAGGCGAGAGGCTTTTGCCCATACCTGAATATATCTGTATATAATTGTATATATTTTCTTGTATCATTCACTAGTGTCTTAATTAAAGCTGTGTAGTTTAGTTTTCAATCCAGCCAAGTCTCTCTCTTTTTCTCTCTCTCCTTCTCTACCTGGGTGGGAGGGGGAGGGGATCGAGAGCATTGTTGTCAGACCTGAGTCAAATGGTGACAGATGCTTTCTCAAAATTGCATTTCTCAGAAAAGGCAAAGAGTTAGGATTTTGTTGTTGCTTTTTTTTAGTGCAGAGTTTCAATAAAAACTTTAAATTAGGTTCTTAGAGTCACTTTTCTGTTTCATTTATACATAGATGGCCATATTTCCTAACATAGGTGAGGGCATGAACCTGTGTTGGGTTTGGGAACAGCAGTAGCAGTTAACTGTTGGTGCTCACAAGGCTCTTCAGCACTGTCCCATATTGCTCCAGAGTTGAATATGGCAAGCAGGTATGTGAATGTTAATACCAAATGAGTGCTCTCTTGTGCTGGCTTATTTTATTAAAAAAAACCAACTTTGCTGTGTCACGGGCTTGTGTTCAATTCATATTCCTAAAACCAATGTGTGCACATCATTGGACATATGTTCATTGTATTTACATTTATATTAAGCTTCATGCTTACAGATTATTTTGAATACACAAATGTTTTAATTAAAATCTCTCTGGATTTCTTGAATTGCTATTTCTGGGATGGTCCATATGTGATACTGCTGTGTACTGCACAGTGGAGTGCATATTGCAAATAAAAACGGGGAAGCTGGCTCTGGATTTCTTACTCTGTCTTTAATTATCCTACACAAACTAAACAAGGCTCCCAGCTTAGTTAAGATATGTAATTGTAAGAGTTAAAATGTAATTCCTTATTTTGTGTGTGTCAAGCAAATCTGTTTGAGATCTTTGTGGTGACAGTTTACAGTGCTAACTTTTTCTTTGCCCCTGGTCCTTCAAGTGCTTAAAAGTCACTGATGGCAGTTACAGATTAAATGCTTTTTGGCTTTCTAACATACAGTATCAAAAGACCTACTTTAGTGTCACAACCAAGCAAAAGTTCTATTCAAATGCAACCTTTTTCAGTCTGTGAGGCTGTTTTATAAACTAAGAAAAAACTTTGGCTGTTTATTTGAGCCATCTTCATTTCTGTAATGACCAAAATGCCACTTCTAGAAAAATAGGTGCCTGCCCTTTCCCAAGTCATACTTTGTGCCTGACTTGTACATTGCATAAGTATGTCTTTGGCAGCTGAAGCAGCTCCATAGTCCCAACACTTTCTGATCTATATCCAGCCACTTGTGCTCCTGTGCTGTTGGAACTGATTGTAGAACTATGTAGTAAAAGGGCTTTTGGTTTTTAAAAATAGCTGTATTCTTCTTGCTGGGTTATTTTAAAAAATAGGTCATTTATCTAATCAGTTTTAATATGTAATCCAGCAAACAGTTGTGCTGTTCTAGATGAGGGAGCATTAAGCTGATACACTGAATTGAAAAATTTGTTAAAAGGTGTCCATAGGTAACTCATAATGCAAATTGCATGCTTTTTCTTTTTTTTTTAAATTTGCTTTTTTATTTTCTTCCAAGTCTGCAAGGCTTAGAGATGTTTTCTTTCAAACCTTCCATGTTCTCCACTGGACTTTGAGGAGAACTGACTGTTTGGTGACTGTTATGTATGCTGGAGATGTTAGTAAGATGCAGGTTTGGTTGCAGATGTGCCTTTCTGCTGTTGCTGTAGTGTTAAAATATTGATGTGGAAATCTGCTGACTTTAGGTGAGTCTTTAATAAAGATAGTTGGTATTTTTCCAGTATGTTTCCCAAAACTTCTCTTCCATCCTGATGAGGCCCATGTTCGTATTGCGTAAGGATGAAGTTTTGTTTTTCTTCTTGGGTTTACAGGTGATTATTTCTTAATCATTTATCAAGAGCATCTCAGCAGAAATTTTGATGGTCTAGGTTTGTTTTCTGTCTTGTTTGGGAGTTGTCACTCTTGCATTTGCTACTCTCAGGTTTCTCCCAGCTATTTTTTAGTATATTTCAGGATATATTTTTGTCCTGAAGTCTTAGGCAGAAGAACAAAATTAGCCTTATGCTTGGTTTAAGTGCTGGATATTTATGTCTGCAGTAGCTGCTGGAGATGCTTTGAAAGCTGTTGTTTTAATATTGATGCCAAGGGGTTTTTATCCTCAAATGACATATTGAAGCCTCAGTGCCTAGATGCAATTAACAAATGGCATTAATTATCAACCTAACCATTTGTTATTGTGGAATACCTCAGAAATGCTACTTCAGTTTCAGTTTTGCAGTTAAAAGTGGGGCTTCATCTGTTGATTGATAACAAGAGCAACAAGATTCTTCAGAACCTTGGCATTTATCCTTGGACATAGAATTAATTTTCTGAGTATTCAAGCATTACATGCTTAATTTATTGTCTGTTAAAATTGGTTTAAAAGGCTTTCTTTATAAAATCAAACAGCACCCCTTCTTCCTTCCTATTTTTTACCTTTTTCCTTCTCTGCCCCTCTCCCATCCTGTTATACAGGTTTTTCTCCCAATAACAATGATGACAGATAAGCTTCTGCTTTAACTTTACTAGTTAAACTTTTAAAATATGTTTGAGCATAGGTTTGCATTTCAGTACTTACTGAGATAACAGTTCCCTGAGGGTTATTGAATATTTTTATGCATCGGGCTTTGGTAATTTGATGTGAAAATTGATGTCTCAAAACTAAATAGCAGTAGAAATGGGAAGTCAAGTGTGAAAGAGTTGCAAAAGTGGGAAAATGTATAGCTACAAGAATGTAGACTAGCTGAGAGGGATTGCTTGCTTTCAGAGAAAAAATGGAAAGAAGCAGAGGGAATATGAAAGATAGACAGTCTGAGACTCTTGAGTTGTGCTGCTCTGCACTGCTCTGAAGTGTCATAAAGCAGAAAGATTACTCCAGTGAACATCACCATAGAATTTGGTGTGTGTGTGTGTATGTACAGGATAAAAATATTGATGTGTCATGTTTTTTAATTGTTAGGGATGGTATGGTAAAATTGCAATGCAGGGGAAAAAGTCTGCTATCTCGGTATGTGCATTTAATCTATCCAGAACAACAAACACTAATATGTTTTAATCATAAGCAGATGGTTATTTCATAGTTTAATTACAAGGCAGGCAATAAAGATTGTTTTGGTGTGCTTATTGCATTTTTGCCTTCTCATTTTCCAGTATTTTAAAAAATATAATAAAATCGGTCAATGCAACTTTAACTTAATAAAAAAAAACAAAACGAATTACCTGTATGTTTGTGGTGTCTTTTGTTTTGTCTGGAAGTCATTTTGCACTTTAATGCAAGTGTGAAGTATTATCCTGCATTCTGTGTAGTGCAGATGTTTTAATTATTTTTTTATAACTGTGTGCTTAAAGAAAACAAAACTGTTCGTTAGACTGTGCAGTATTTAAAAAAAAAAAGTGTTTCTGTAATGTCACTCTTGGCCTGAAACTACATTAAGCAACAACTGAAAGATGTCAGCCTTTCAGTTGGTTTAAAGACCTGAAAGTAAAAATTTCCTTCCAACTGTGCTACAATATTCAGTTACCGTTGGAGATGGATATAGAAAGACAGTCAGCAATAAAATATAGAATTTATTGTCTGAAATGGGTTTAATTTATACATCACAAGGTACTATTTAAATATTCAGTGCTTTGTGCAATTACAAAACACTGTGAGTGTAGGCAGAGCTCAAGGCAATGGGATCCAGAGCCTTACCTCAGTTTTTTGCTTTTATCAAAATAATAGATGATTTTCCCTGAGCCGTAGTTCATCTTGGTAGTTTGTATGTTGAGCTTTTATTTGTAGAGATTGTTTAGTCATTATGATAGGACATATTACAAAAATTTTGATAATAAAGAGTTAAAAAGTTCCTAGTGTTTTCTTTTTATAAGCCACCTGTTGCCTTAGACGCAGAAGTATATAAATTTGAACAAAGTGCTCATCACTTGTCAGCCATCAGTGGCAGCATAAAAATTACTTGTGGTGCTTGCTTTGCAAGAAGTTCTTTTGTGTTTGTGACATCAGCTTTGTTTTATACAATTAAAGTATTACACGCTAGAATAATCTAAATTGCAACCACTAAATGGTGATGTAGTTATTTTTTCATAGAGCTGAATTTGTTTACTGGTTGTATACAGCTATTGACTACTGTTTAACGTGACATGTCCTTTTGCCTTGAACAATCTTTGGAAAAGGTGGTTTTTTTGTGTCTTGTTCTTGTTTCCCACCCCCTCCATTCCTCCTCTCTTCTCCATTATAGAAGGCTTTTCTTGTACTTTTCTTTTTTTTTATCAAGCAGATATAAATATATGTTAGACCAGTTTTGTTTTGTGATTTTGGTGGGGGTTTTTTTTGGTGTTGTTTTTTTTCCAACCAACAAGTGGTAATATTGCAACAGAGAAAAAGCTTTGCAGTAAAGTGATCTGGACTGCAGGATATGTTTTGTTCCATATGAACACCTTTGACATTAATGGAATAGATTTCATTTGCAACTTTTAAAATTAAAACTAAAAACAAACCTGGATTTTGGTAACACATACAGGGTTTTTTTATTCTAACACTACTGTACTAGTGACTGTACAGATACCTACTGAATGGCTTTCTCTGTTGGAAATACCTGATCTGTGATGTTCTGATCCTCTGTTATTGCTATATTTTTATTTTATTTACATGTCTTTCCACTTCAAAATGAACAGGAAGAATTTACATGTGACTGGGTTATGATTTCCTAATATTATGTTGTTTTCCTTGTATTAAAATAAAAGTTCAGTGCTATAGAAATTAGTGGAAAATACTATTATGTCCTCCTCATGTTCCGTAGGATTATTTTTGTGGAAAGTACAACAAAGCAGGTAAAATTAGTATAGTTCTTTGTATGTTGCTTGTGTTAATTAGGCAGTAGACCTGTCTTGTTTGTGTCTTGTACCTTAGTAATGGAACAACATCTCTTCAAAGTTTGCATATACATAAAAATATCTGAGGCATAGTTCCCATTTGAAGAAATTAGGCTTTAGCAAAATGATGTCATTACTGGTTTTTCTATTAAATGGCTTTATTTTTGTGAGGAATACATGACATCTCTAGTCTCTAGTCATTTGCATGGAAGAGTTACTTGCTGTACTGAATCTGTGATAAAATCACTGTGGCTGCACACTAGTCCTGAGGCAAGGCTGCTTTTAGCAGTCACCTCTTTTCCTAGGGCCAGAAGAACCGAGGAAGGGTTGTGTAAGCCCACCTTTCCTATTCTTTCACATGACATTGATCTAGTAACTTACCGTTCTCAGGAATGCTGCAAATTAGGGACCACTTGCCCTAGTAATTTCATTTTTTCTTCAAGCCTTCTCCCCATAGTGCTGCTGCTGAAGTGAAAGAAATCCAACTCTGTTTGCTTAGGTGTTCCAACCACTTTGTATGGCCATGGTGGAGCAAGGACTTTGTTCATACTGGTTACAACAGGGACAGAAATTAACGAAGCTTGATACCGAATTTCTTGAAATCAGATATGATGTTGGCAGGTTTCTTGTTTTGCTAGTTATAGCTTTTATAAGGGAAGGGGAAAAATAATATGCAATGTTATTTCAAAGTAGTCCCCCAATCCACAAAAAAAAGGGGTTTTAAGGTAGCTTGCAGTCAAATAATGATTACAGCACTGTTCGAGCAATGATCTTGTAGTGATCGGATATGAAAAATGTGAATGCAAGCCAAAGACCCTACTGAACAGTATTAAAAAGTGCAGCTGGACTCATTTAGTCTCTCTTCCCATGCAGTGGCTTTGATAAGAATATGATAATTTTAAAGTGCAGATTTTGAAGTTATGTTTAAACTGATAAACCATTGATAACAATCACTTTACCGATATGGTGTTTTTTATTTTATTATTCCAACATCATCTGAGCTGCTGACTGGTAAATTACAGATTCTTTTTCTCCTCCTTTCACATGTTTTCCCGTTGTTGGTTGTTTTTTTTTTTTTTAAATGTGTATGTAAGCAAGTAGGAAGAGAGAACAGCTTTAAAGTACTTTTATATCGTTTCAAAGGGTGCAGTTGTTTTATTTTTCATACTGTGTTTGTGATTTAAATTACATGAATTGCAGTTTGAATAAAGATGGCTTGGTCTGAAACTAAACTAATCAGTATATATTTATAAAAAACAAAAAACCCCACTGTCAGTCTCCTCTATTTATTACAATTGCAGACTGACATTAATATGTCTGTACCACATAGAATGAATAATTTAGTATATGAGTTAATTGATAATTGACAGATAGACGTTCTTCATGTATGGAAAGAGAAAATGTTTCCTTGTAGTCCCATACTGAAATAAAGTAATATTGGTATGCTTCTTTAAATTGATTTTTGTCCCCTCTCTGTATGCTTTCAGTGTGAATGGTTTTGAGTATTAATAGATGCAGTTGCACTCTTTGTGTAAATAATTGGGGAGTTCTGTTTTGTGCATGTGTTTTCCTTCATGCAGAAGCATTAAGATGTCACTGTTGGACTTGCCTTACCATTGTTAGACCTGGAAAGAACAGGATGCATATGCCTGGCAGAGCAGAGGTGCCTGGCAGAGCAGAGGTGCCTGGCAGCCAAATCGGCTACTCAGCCTTTTAGATGTCTTGCTCACTAAACCTCAGCAGGGTTTCAGGTATTAGCAGAAGAAAAAAACCAACAACATTCAGAATTATTTAATGATGTTTTTAATGAACCCTATTCTTTTTAAAGTGTAAGATACTATTCGGTTTTTATTCTCCTATGTGGTCAGTGTTATGTAATCATGCTAAGATACTTCGACTGTCTCATTTCAGCGTTGTCAAATAGTGGGATGGACTAGACAGTTGGAAAGGTACATACATTGTAACTCTCTTCTTGCTAATCAGCTGCCATTTTACACAAATACTTAACTGCTTTTCCTACTCTTGCTGTAGATGGAAATGTACAGCTTGCTGTTTAATGAACTAAGGGAACCACATAAGTGCAGGAGCACCGTGTATACTGCTGGGGTCTGGATATATATGTAAACTGTGGTTCTCGTAGTCGTGCTGCACAGATGTCTCTATCTCCTGTATTAAGGATGATGAGCATATGGCATACAAGCCTTTTTTTGTCTGCCCCATGCTTAGTCCTCGCTATTGCAGGCTAGACAGCTTACTTGATTTCTGCTCAGTTGTCATGTGTCTGTGGCACTTCAAGCCAAAGGAGAGGAAGCATAGGAATCCCAGGAAGGGCGGAATCCCAGGAAGGGCGATGCTGGGAGCCTGCTGGGATGGCAGGCGCTACCTGCTTCCTTCCCAGAAAGTGCCTTCAGGCTGCCCCAGATGGCCTGCATGCCAACAAGTTGCTGCAGACTGCCATCATTTCCAGCTTCTACGTTGGAGTCACACAAGGAGTCCTTAATTTTTCATGACCCTTCATCTGGTTCTCATAAGCAACATCTAAATTTCCTCCGTGCTGGAGAGAAACACTGCCTTTGTCAGCTGAAAACGTTATGTTTTTCTCTCGTGTCTTTCTGTTTATGGAAAGTTTTTTTGCAGAATTCCTCTGCATGTAGTAGTAGTTGCTGGTTTGGGTTTTTTTGCCTTCCTCCTTTTTGTTTTATTGCCATTTAACAACAGGGTGACATTGGTTAGCAGTATTTTGTATGTCAGTGGTGCTATTTATTAGAGTGTGGTTAATTTTATTGCACTAGAGCAAGGAAAGCATGAAAAATGATAATTCATTTGCAGTCTTGGAGAGCAAAAAACTTCTGGACTACAAAGATATCTTTGGGATGGCTGCAGCTACAGGAAAATTGTTTTAAATTGAAATGTTAAATTTGGAGGACTTTGATAGGTTAAGCCAGAGATTAGCAAAAAGAAACTTCAAATCTCAGCTGTAAAACCAATGTGAAATTACTTTTTTTTTTTTTCTGTTCTAAACTTTGTCTTGAATAACAAATAGCTGGTTTTTGCTTCAGAACAAGCACAATTATGCCAAAGTCAGTGATTTTTGTATTATACAAGCACTGCATAAAAATAATTCAACATAACTAGAATGAAATACTTGGCATGTTTCAGAAGAAAGAGCCTTTTGGAAATCCTTGGTAAGGGAAAAGATTACTTGTATGATGCAGTTTGAATGCATAAATCAGTCTCATATGTACGCTATGCCACCAGTTTTAATATTTTGATGGAGTGACTGGTTGTGCAAGCTGGGCTTGTGGATGTTGTGGGGGAGGAAGGCAGATGGAGCCACATCCGAGAGCAAGGCAATGTCTTCCTATGGAATGCAAACAGGCTATAAAGGCCTCTCTTAGGAGGAGGGGATATTGTAATATTATCAGCAATGTTGTGTTGAAAATTGAAAACCAGTAACTGAAAGCACATTGTAAAGAAGCAGATTATTTTAATGACTCCGAGACCGTTTTTAAGGTTAGTAATCAGCAAACCACAAAGAAAATTATCTTGTGATCAGAGTTCTGATTTTTCACCAAGATCGAGAGCCTAGTCAAAAGTAATCTGTCTTCTGTTCACTTAACATGTTTTTCATAGCTATACTGCCTACCAATTTATTTAAAGAAAAAGCTTTTTTATGTGTATGTACTATTAAATAAATGATGGAAGAGAAACTTAACAGCCTGATAGCTCTCTGAAAGTTCCTCTCTTCTGCAATAACATCTCATAAAGCTTCAGAAAAAGTTTCCATAGAAAAAAATTGTTAGAAAAACCAGCATTGAATAAACATTGGCTTGCTGATACTAAAGTGTGGCTTGGTTTCATACCAGTGCAGCAGTTATGCTTGCTTCAAATTTTATTTTGCAGCAGAAGTCTTTTCTTGATTTGTGGTGTGTTTCTAACCTTTTTGAAGTTTCTGTGTGATACTTTTGTAAATTCTGAACGTCAGGGTTTTCCTTCCAAATAAAAGGGAAAGAATATGGGCAGCATTTTCTTTCTGTATTATGTGATATGAATTTTTTTTATCTTTGATCCAGTTTAGGTTAGAACATATCATTATATACAAAGGTATGTATAGTATGCTTTTTCAGGGTTGTTACAAAAAGGGAAAAATTGAACAGTGAACTCTGTCTTCATAACAAAGTTAAAGTGGTTTGAAATCATAATGTTACTGAAAAATAGAATGTGACTCTTAAGAGATCTTCTTTTCTGTTGATTCTCCTCATTCCAGTAGTGGGTGATGTGAAGTCTGCTAGAACAGTTTTTCTGGCCTCTGGCTTGCTCCTCTCAGCCTTCTTCCCTGCAGGTAAATGGTAAGCAGGCTGCAAGTTGAGTGAAACTTCATGAAGTGATGGTGCTTGACTTGCTGTTCTGTGGAGCTGTCCATAGCAGTAGTCTTAGAGGTATCTGTAGATGCTTGAATAGTGTATATGCCTTTTTCAGGTTCTTTGGAATAGGAGGAGGGTTGCCATCTATCTTCCATCTAATAAGAAAATGTGTGTTTGTTTTCCAGCATCTGACAGGCTACTAGTTTTAGAAACCCTAAAATGATTCCATTTAGTTTTATAAAAATGATAGCCTCTTCAGGATAGACAAGGTCCAAGACAAAGGCTACATGATAGCTTCGGGGGAAAAAATTGCAAGGAGCTTAGTTACAATAATTGGATAAAGTTTTTTGGTTTTTGTTTGGTGGTTTTGGTGTTTGTGGGATTTTTGTGTGTGTGGGGTTTTGTTGGGTTGTTTTTTTGTTTGTTTGTTTGTTTTTTGTGCTGGTAAAAAATAATTTTATTTAGGGACAAAAAATTGCCAGAAGCATGATGGCCAGTGTGGTTCTTTTCTTCTCAAGAGTGTCTTTAAAAACCAGGTGTTTAGATGGAGAGGATCTCTGTTCTGCCTAAGAATAATTTTTAGGCTTATTTTATCAGGAAAATATCAATGTCAAACCAGACCTTGAGCAAAAGATGCTGGAATTAGCAACCTATACTGTAATTTTCAGAGTCCTTTCTGACTGTCTGTGAGTTTGACAGTTTGTATCACAAACTGTTACAAAAGTTGTGGTAGCAGTGATGTTTTAAAAGCCAATGATCAAGTGAAAGATGACAACATTAGTATTGATAATTTCTTGTTCTGAAATGTTTGGATTTCTAATACATTTTTTTACATTAATCAGACAGGGAATGTTTTAAGATGCGTTTCCTAATGCAAAAAGGCAGTTTCTGGTGACCTGCTTGACTTTTTTTCTGCATGATGCAAATGACATTCACATGTAGAACTGTGGATGTTTACTTTGAGAATCTGAGCGTACCTTTATATAAGTACTTCTTTTGGATTTCAAAATCAAAAAGCCCTTCAAAGATGTACATGTTGTTGCCTGCTTATAGTGACTAGGGAACTAGGGCAGTACTGCTGAAATGGGCAGTCTGCTGTTCATTCAGTGGTGAGACCACATGTTCTGCACTATTCTGTGCCTGCATGTGAGCCCAAAATGAATTGTGGTCATGTGCCAAACTTTATGGAAGGTCTGATCTTGTTTATTAGTAACTGACAACTAATTTTCAGCTGCAATCCTTGTGTTTGGCCATCCAGTAATAATGAAATTGTGGGTAAAGTTAACACCCCTTCATATGCATGTTTGGAAAGCTTAGCAAAGAATGTGAGTGACATAAAATAATTCCTGATGTTTAAAAATTATGTTAAAGAATTAAAAAAAAAAAAAAAAAGACACAAGCTTATATAGAAGTTGGTGACTAATGGTGGGACACAAATAGTGGGGGAAAAAAAAATTAGAATATATTTCCACATGGAAGTGTTGGTATCCTAAGAGACTACTTTGTAGGGCTGTGTGTGTGCACAGTTTTACCTAGCAAGCATATTTAGGCATTCGTGTTAGTACAGACAGATACAAAACATAAAATATGACGTAATAAAGAGAGGATTTTAAAATAGCACGTAAAATAGTGACAGCATGCAAAATACTGTCACTGTTTTAAAGTGGTAATTTAATTGCAGACCATAAAACAGCTGCCGAGCAAAGTACACGGCTGAACTGGTGTTGCAAACCGCTGCATTTAAAAGAAGACAATGTCTGTCTTGGTAACTGTCCCCTAACTCCAGCCCAAGGTGCCATCACCACAGCTCACCGTTTTTCCTTTGTACTTGTCCCTTTGTGCACTGTTCAGGTGCTGTGGGTAGGGGAAAATACATCTTACTACCATGCAAATGGTGAGACTGTAGTAGTTTTTTAACTGTATGTAACTACCGATAATATAGAAGTTGGATGTGTTTGCAAATGCTGAGCCATCCTGAGAGGTGTAACAATTTGTATTAATGGTGCTTGTCTTTAATGAACAACGTGATGCAAAAGCAGACCCCAAACAGCTTACCTAACTGCATCCCTTGCACTGACATTTTGAATTCGTAAAGTACTGTCGTTTCGGATTCCTAAGTTGAAGTTTTTAATGTTTTAAACAAAAAGGTTTGTAACAAACTCTTACTTATGCTGTGGTACTTTTATAACATCTTTGTCTTTTTCTGTCATTAAGAAAAGTGTTTCTGTAATGTTAATTAGCTAGTAACTGCTGTTTTCAGTGTGCTTTAATTAGCATATGTTGCTTGATTATATGTTATGAAATAAACTTAAGGTTATTCTAGATAGTTAAACAGCTAATGTATAACTACTGTGCTTAAGATGAGGTTTTTCAGATACAGTGGTGGGGATAGTGGGAGGAAAAAAACCTTAAAATGCAGTCTCGTTCCTTGTATATGAAGAGAATTTTAGAAGTGTCTCTTAGATTTTAAAATTACTATTTACAGAAAGTATCTGGTAAAATACCGTGGAAATACGTTGAATCATAACTGTGTATAATCATAGAATAGATTGTAAAGATGTAACTCTCAGATGATTTGCATATGTGTTACTAATAGGCATCCTTAGCTGACAGTCTAATTGTACAATGCAAGATACTAATAATTTACTATCACTTAAGAATTTTAAAAAAAAAAGCTCCTGTTCAAATTACATTTAGTAATAGCTATGTTACTAGTAGATAAATTACACACATGTAATTCTGTCTGTGCATGTAAGTATTCCTGCAGTGACAGTTGTACTTTTAATTAGCAAAATGTTCAAATAACTTGGTGTTCATGGGCAGTTTTTTATTAAATGTTAGAACAATGCTAAATGAAAGGTTGCACTTCATGGCTATGTTTGGTCAACAAGCAAAAAATTAAGTTAAGCTTTTTAGATCTGTTAAAACTTCTGATAACAAGTATATTTGTTTACCTTCCATATAATAAAAAAGAAAAATAAATAAAGTACTTGAAAAAAAAAAACAAAACTTGAAAAAAATTCAGCAGTTTTTTAGTATGGTAAATACTCTTCCTTTAGGAAGATATTTGCAGTAGTTTTTATATTAGCTATTGATGTAATTGATCTGACACTGGAAACCACTAGGAATTTTAATGTTGTTCATGTATGATTGCCTTAATCTCTGGTTATTGCAGGAGATGGTACTTTAAATACTTAAAGAGTTGTTTTTTTTTCCATGGTGTTTCTTTTTCAGATTGCTAAAATAAAATCTGTATTTGTTTCAGTCGATTGTACATAGAAATAAACGATTTACATTTTCAGTTGATGCATAACTTTTTCATTTGCTTTGCTATATCTTAAATTCTAGCTTCATCCCTAGTTGAATTTTGTGGTTATGTTCACATACCTCCCCTCAGGTCTTCAAGAAGTTCACTGTAAGCAGCTGCATAGCTCTGATCAGGAGCTAACTTAACAAATGGTGTAAAATGTATGAAGATAAATCCTGAATTGTGCTGGTTTATTTCCCGAGATATTTTTTTGTAATTTTTCTTACAGAAATGTTTTACAAATACTTAGGAGGATAAGGTCAGCTGGGGAGTTGGTTGATTTTTTTTTTTTAATTATTTTTTTTCCCGGTAGCCTAATAAAATGTGGCATTCTAAGTGCTGTTGAGAGGGTCTTGATTGTGGTCACTCTTGCAGTTAAGTAACTGCTTAGGAACACTGAAGACTCATCTTTTCTTTTAAAGAAAATAAAACAATTCAGTGTTCCTACCTGTAAAAATGTTCTAAAATGTAGCATACCTGTTCATTTCCCTTATTTCACTATTCGTAGTGGACACTGGGGTTTGGTACCTGTGGGTCTTTCTGTTTCTTTGATGTTGGATACATTTTACAGCAGTTGTTGTTTTAAGTATCAGAATGCCACTGCCAACTCATTACATGGTAATTTTTTTTTGTTTGCTTGGGTTTTGTTTTGTTTTGTTAAACTTCCTGATACTCCTGTTTAAATACTGTTGGTGGCACTTTTGTATGGCAAGTTGCAAGTTGCAAGTCTTCTGGATTCTTTAGTCACCAGATAATTTGTGTTTATGTAGGTAGTGATTATTCACTACTTGCATTTGGATCCTTTGTACTTTAAAAATGTAGTAATAAGAATAACACATTTCTAGAAGAGTGTTTGGGATGGGGTGGGGAAGAGTGTTGTTTTGGTTTTTTTTGAGAGGTAGACATTTGATGAAATGGTATTATTAATATACTAGGCAGTGTATGATTGAGATTTTAAAACATGTGAATTTAACTTGTCTTTAAGGTTGATTAAAAATATGAATGAATCAACTTGGGCTTTAGGTGAAAAGATTTTCATATGTAAAGCTTTTGTGTCCCTGATGGGATTATCTGAGTGTTTGACTGAAACATTTAAGAGAAGGAGAATGTTTCCTTAACTCTAAACACAGGGAATTGAGTTTAAAATTGGGAACCGAGGGGAAAAAACCCCAACCTTTAAACCCTCCTCTGATTGTGATTATCATGAAACTGGGCTTTGCTTCAATATTTTAACCAATTCTATGTTTTCATAACTTAATTGGTATTTATTTTCTCAGAGGGAACTGATTTGGATTTCTTAGAAGATGCCTATGACAAACTGGATCAATCAATAAGTAACCCATTTACAGCATTATTGTACTCAGTTGTGAGAAGTTTAATTGCAGTTTGCTTCTATCATTTTTCTTGACAGCTGTTGAAAATAATATGATAGAATTGGATTTATACTGACTTTTAGGAAGCAGATATTTGTTCAAAAGCAGTCAGAGAGTGCAAAGATCCATGCCAATATTCGGAATTCATATTTCCCTTGAATGGAAGGTTGTGATAAAATGGTACATGGTGTGTTTTCATTGCCTGTTGAAAGACTTTCATGCAGTTAAAATAAGCATTTTGATGGTGGTTGAATTAAGAGTTTTTGTCAGTCTCTTCTCATCATGGATGATTAGACTAAAACGTCTGCTTGTCTTGACTTGAGATCACCACAGCTTCAGATAACATGCTTTGTGATTGAAGGTCGAAATATTTTGAATTCTAATAGGCTGCCAGATGAATTGCTTGAAATAGACTGTAAAATTTCAAGGCTTCCTTTTCCATCTGCTGTGAAAAGAACCATTGGGAATGGTTGAGCTTGATGATCATAGAATTACGGGATGGTGATTCTAAAACCCTCAAAGGGAAGTTGCTATGGAGATCTAGTTCCAAACTGTGAAATGATTCACCTCTGAAAGGCTTCAGGGTCTGAGAAGCTGAACACATCATTGTTCAGGTGGTCATTGGTTAGGAAATTGCTGGTGCCTGTGTAATCAGCACTCCTGTGGTAGTTAACGATCTAAAAAGGTTTGTTCTGAATGATGTGGGACAACAGCAATGTGCATAAGATGGCTTCTCTCAATCATAGTTTGCTCAGCCTGGTGCTTGTAAAAATACAGTGAGCTAAATGGCAGAGAAATGAGCTGCTTCATTGAGGAAGTCTTTTAAAAACAAAATTCTTTGCTGTGATGCATTTGACATCTAAAGTAAAAGGAGAACTGTTTCAGTTTAAAAAGCTGTGCTTAGATGTTGCAAAAGTATCACATTTATATATTTATTTTGAGAGGAACAGAATGGCAGGGCTGTGTATTTGCTCACAGGCTAAAAGAGTGCTGTTGGGAACGAAGATTTCTACCTCAGAAACATAATGAAGTAGCCTCAATATGCTCAGATTGCTGCCTCTCACCCCCCTCCTCTCCTTTTACGGCCTGCCAAGCACTGTGTTTTGACAGTAATGGAAAAAACCCACCCTTTATATCCACAATTCAAGTTAATCAAAGCATACGGGTTTTTTTCTTAGTTTCTTACTTATGTGTTTTCATGAGAGTGAAAGGGAATAAGCAGAAACTGTTTGCGTACATGCATGAAGCAATGCATTCTGTCAACTACTGCTAAAATTTGCCAGCATATTCTTAAATTGCTTAGAAAGGTCAATGTACACAGAAGTATTTAGTGTGCTTTTTCAAGGAAGGCAGAAGGTATTTGTGTACAAGTATCTAATGACTATAGCTGTCTGTACCTAATTCAACAGAAAACATTTGTTTGACCACATGAGATTGTGATAAATAAGTTTGTTATTATTTCTTGCATATCTGTTCAGTAACCACCCTTGTCATAGGTTCTGTTAAGGGGAGTTAGTAAAGAGGACACCGATGGCTACTAGATGGTGCCAGATAGTTACAGAATAGAACTGATATGTTCCACAGTGTAGTTGTCCTTGAAGTAAAATGTTGATAGAAAGAAAAGCAAATACCTGAGTGTTAGGGATTACTTTACTGAAATAATGTACAAAATAATGAGTTTTTTACTTCCTGTGTAACTGATCAGCCAATTTAAGCAAGCAAGTAATGTGCTTAATTATCTGTTGAGATGCTGGCTTGAGTTTAATAAGGAAAAAGTGACTAGCATCTGAAGTAAAATATTAATACTGAGTTTTATCTGGTTAACTGTTACATTAAGATGTGAACATTGCACAGGAAATACTGCAAGCCCTCTTTATCCGGTCTGTCATCTCTAATAACATGCTAATTATCTATTACCTTCTGTTTTCAATATTTCAGGCATTTTTCTAAAAAGATAATTTGATAGTTCTTGTGATTCCAAGCCTGTACCGGTCCATGAGGTCCTAAGAACTGTCACATCAGCTTTCAGTGGTTGAAAAGTAATTGTTGCGTGTGAAAAACCACGTGTGAAGGATAAACTCTTTCTTAGCCAACTAATGATTTGATTATTATTAACAAGATTTCTGTTAATAGGAACCAGATAAGCAGCACTCTTATAAAATTTGAATTGATTTGCAAAGGATATATCTGGGTGAACTTTATTGCAACTTTTGTGTTAAGTTTCTATATTATGTTATGAATGTGGGCCAGAATGTCCAGAGGGCAGGTTGCATGACAAGGCACGTTTTTCTAAGGTAAATTTACTGAGAGGCTCTCTGCTTTTGTTTTTAAAGGTATTTCATTCGCTTAACAACACAGCACTTCATTACAAGCTTATGTAGGCCATATACATACATAGCAGCACTGCTCAAACCTGGCCAAAGTCTTCATCAACTCTCATTTTTGTTGCATGTTGGCTAGTCTTTCCTCAAGTCTGTTTACTTCTCACCTTCATTTTGCAACAAAATAAATACTCAAAGGAGAAACATTCAGACATGGAAAATGAGGTTCTTTGTTAACATGTCATGAGCTGGGTTTACAACTACTTATAAATACCTTTCCTCTAAAAAGACCTGGTTACTCTTTTTGTAAACAATGACTGATCTGTAAACATAACTTCTTTTTTTTTTTCTGTCTGCCAAATTCCATAATTCATTTTTATAGCATTTTTGCAAGGCTTTGCAAGAAGTTGTTTGATGGTTCTGTAGTGCTTTTGCTCTGTCATTAAAAAAACATAATTTTAAGTTTCAGAATATCTGTAGACTACTTAGATAACTAATATCTCAAAGCTGAAAACTTGTCATTGCTAAGTTTTGTCTGGGTATTTATGTGTCATAAGACATTGCTTTACATGTTTTTGAAGAGAAGTTGCCTTATTGGAGCAGTTTTGCATCCTTTATTGTGGGTTCCAGAATAGTTGTGATTTTGCATTTTATGTTGAACTGAACTGTCCATTCTCTGTTCCTTATTTAAAAAGACTAATAACCCTCCAAGTTGTTGAAGAATGCAGAACAGAGTCGAGCTGGCTCTGTGCAGGAGGCAAGGTGGGCTCAGCAGAGTTTAATAGCTTGAACTTTGTTGCAGCATTAGGTATCCAAAGTGCTTCAGTATCAGAGTTGTGGGAACTGCTATAGAGTGCTATGCTAGACCAAATAAAAACTTCAGGGCTCAAGTGTTGGTTTTTTGGTTTTTTTTTAAATATTTCTACATCTTTACCATAGTCAGTCTGTGGCCCAGACAAATTGTCCATGAATAATTAAAATATTTCCTGTATATTTGGTCATTCAAGGCCAAATAGAATTGCCCTGTGGGTTTTGGCTGATGGCTACTAGTTGCTATTCATGATCTTTAGAAATATATTGTCTTAAAAACATGGTTGTTGTTAGCAATTTTATTTTGTTATGGTGACTTTCAGAGCTGCTAGTCAAGACTGACGCCATAGAGCTTGGCACTGAGTGTTCTTAAAGAGAAGACCTTGATGACTGACCTTCAGAAAGAAAGGGTAAAATGTACCACAGAAATGGTGATGGTAGAAGTAATAGGAATAGACATGTAGGCATGTTTCTTTTTCCTGAATTTTTTTTTGCTTAGGAACCATGTTTTTGTACAGTGTAAATGCCATCAGACTGTGAAAACCTGAGTTCCGGTCTACTTTTGAATAGGAACATAGTCTTCTATGAACAGTAGGGATATGTGGCACACAGAGGCATGTTGAAAGTTATCTACTGGTGTTTGTGACCAGACCTTCCTGAGTGCAGTATCCTTTATGCAGGTGGTGCTACCTTAGGAGCGCTGAGCAGGGTGGGTGATACTCTCTCCCTTGTTCCTGTTTGCTTCTCTCTTCTCAAATTCAGCTCTCAAAGAAAGATTTTTTTGTTTCAGTCATTAGAGCAGAAAGTAATACAAAGCAGAGTGTGGCTGAGCTCAGGTTGACAAGAACACCTCTCTTTGAAGTAAATGTTGGTATTTGTCAGCCTTTTTGGTTTTGCACATTTTGGAGTGGTTCAGGCTAGGTTCCAAATTTCTCTTGTTGCAATTTTTGCAGTTGTGTTTTGGTAAAATCTGAAGAGAGGTATTTGTTTTTCCCAGGGAATTCTTATTTTAAACAATTTATGTTGTATGTAAGCCGTCTGAAAAAGTTATATGTGGAGTGCTGCTCTTCCTAGTGTCTTCCGATAGCAAGTCCATGCAGATTACCATGTGATTCTGTGTCAAGTGTATTGCAAGAAGAGTAATCAAGGATTTTGTCCCAAGCACTATTTGCAGGGCATTGCAGTTATAGTATTTCAAATACATGATCAAGGGCAGTCAGAGTGAGCCCTCTGCAAACAGAGGCATGAAGGGCTCGAAGATTTATTCCTTCAGTTGTCAAATAATGTCCTTTACCCAGTGAGGCCAACTTGATAGCAAATCTCAGCAGGTAGAAGGTTTTGCCTGCAGAGTGTTGACTACATCCCAGTGGTGCTAGGATGAAAGAGCAATGGCAAGTAAACACATTTTACATTTGAAATAAATCACTAATATTTGTCAGACAGACTCAAGGGTAAGTGCACTGGAACAGGGTTTTACAGATAAGCTCATTGGAGTGACTGTCTTGGTAACAACTTTTCTGTGTTAAAACTGCTTCCACTAGGAACAGAACCTGTCTGTTCTGTCAACTTAAATGTCCTGAATTGTTTTGCCTCTGTGTTTTGTGGGGAGATTATAATTCTCATCTCTGACCTTGTGCAGTACTTGCTTGATGAGTACTTTTATGCAAATGTAAATTCTTTGTATACTCAAGAAGTTGATACTACAGTAATTTAAAACCCTGTATTGTTGCTACATGCTCTGATTGTGCGTCTGCCAGTGCAGAAATAGACTTGCCCTTTTTTGTGAAATACTCCCAATAGATTTGATATTGAAAGCACTGCCATTCAGCTGCTGCTTCAGACTTTTGGGGAGGGGTGCTTGATTTGCGCTCTCTGGACTGATGCCGTATTAGGGCTCAGCGGGGTAAGTGTAGCTGCTTATCTATTATATAGGTAAGTAATGAATTTGAGTCCTAATACCCCCACCAGCCAGGAGAGCCCAGAGCAGCTGCTTTTACCATCCTATGTCTGTATAGCCATATGGTATGCATCAGCTGTAATGTTGTGTTCAAAGTAATTAATGCAGCAACTAATATTCTCAACTGTTTTTCTGTTGCTAAAAATCAGCTAAACTTGAGAATAAACACAAGTGTTTTTAATGGGAATTAAAACCTTTTCTTATATTTCTATGATGCAGGTAAACCAAAATAATTATTGCCATAGTGTCTGCTTGCATTTTAAATAAATTTATACATATTATTTTTTAAAAAATCTAGTTAACTTTAAAATATGTAAGTTTTCTTGTCATTTAGGGTTCTGTGAAGCTGATCATCAAGAGGGTTGCAAATCATTGGCGGTTTCTATTTTCAGAGTTCCACATCCCAGAGTAATTTGCTTTAATTTCACCCAATTTAACCTATACTTCACACCATCACCATTCAGCTTTAATAGCTATGTTCTATGCATAAGAAAAGCAGATAAATGTCCACAATTAGACTGCAAGTGATTACAACTAGTTAGGGCTTTATGAAGACAAAACTTAAAGGGTTGTAGCACAAAACAAAGCCACAAAAGATGTCTGAAAAAATTCTTTCTTCAGAAGTCAAGGTTTACTACAGCATTTTATTTTATGTTTTTTGTACTTGATTTTGCTTAAGTTGAAGATGCAGGCAGGTGCACCTTCTTCAACTGAAAATTACTCTGCTTCAAAGAATATTAGGTTTGTGTTACAGGTGATTAATTTCATTTAAAAATAGCTTGCAAGAGAAAACATGATAAGCCCACTTTATTTGTTGGTTCTTTGGTAATACATACTACATTTAAGAAGCTGTAAGATGTTGATTCTGACAGTATTCTTTTGCCCTTCTGATCGTGATTATGCATAGTAAAATATACAATAATCAAATTTTAACACATTGTCTGGTGTTAAATATACTTGAATCTCAGTCAGAAACAGTAGTATCCTTTACCATTTAAACCTTTATAATAATGATGACAGCATATCAAGCTAAGTGCAAATATTATTTATAATTTCATGTTTTTTGACACTTGTACTCTTGTTTCTTTTGATAGCTCAAATACCCTGCTTGTAGCCCCCCACCCAAGTTACCCTATTGTAGGTAGTATATTGTAGGTAGTTACCCTACCTTTGTTCTCTCCCCGATTCCCACCCTGGTAAGTGGCCAGATAGATATTAGTGCTTATTTATTTCAGGGCTTATAACAGGGTATATGTGTATTGTGCTGTGCCATATCAGTCTGTGACGAGCAGCTCTTTTTGGTAATAGTCATTGAATGTATGCTGGAGAGGAAGTGCAACTATCAATTAGTCTTTAGGTCTGTTTTTTGCTGGTGTTATCCAACATTCTCTTATAGCTTATTGACAAAAAAGGCTGCTTGTTACCCTAAATACCAATGGGAGTTTCAGCTTGTGATACAGTTGAGATTCTGATCAAATTGTAAATATCCCTCTTAATTAAAGCATGGCATATACCAGCACTGTTGCTTACCTTTTATAAATTAACACAAGATGCCAAAATGGTGATATGTGGAGATTAATATTAACCAACTACTTGATTCCATTTTACTTTTAGGATAAGGATAATTAAAGAAATGAAGTGATATATCAAACATAAATTAATCTTGAAGATACTAGTTAATTTCCATAATTGCAGGTAGCAGCAGAATAAGATAAGTCTAGTAGCTGTATTTTGATTTGTTTTTTAGCATCTCAGTAGCAGCTTGGAGCAGCTAGAAACAATAAAGTTTAGGCTATAGGCAGCTTCGTTTTTGTGTCAAACTAGTTTTATATGCTATATCATAAAACTTTCAGTCCAATCAGCAACTACATTTAAATACTGCAAATTGTGGCAGCAAAACAATAATTCTGCTGATTAGCCCCTTTCCATTTCTTGTAAGTGAACTGTTTATGCTGTTGAGTACCTTTTGAAAAAAGAAAAAGCCAAAACAGCCTTGATTAGTCAAGGAGTAATTGGATGACTTGATTTTAGCAAGAGAATGAATTGGTTGATGATAGCCTGTAACTAAGTGTAGTGGTTCTGTTCAGATGAATACATAACATACAGTCATCAGATCTTGACAGGTATAACATAAGCAATGCAAAAATCTCTGGAGGCTGAGAGGTAAATTTTGTCAAAGAATTTTTAAGCTGATTCTTGAAAGAAATGGAAAGAAACATGCATGCCATTAGGTGTTTAAAATGTGGCATTTGATACTGCTGTGCTGTATGCATATTTATCTGCTATTACTTTTGCATGTGAAGAAGAGAAGATATAGTCAGGACCTGACAAAAAGACAGGTCCTGGTCTTCCTCAGGGAAGAACCAGAGGTTTCACATCTTTTCCAGCCAGTCATTCTATTTTCTGACTCATTTTTATCTAGCATCACTTGAAAGCAAAGTGCAGAACCAAATACCATTGAATTACTTCTTGCTACTTTAAAACTACTTTCCCCCTTCTGGTATTATATTTGAACATCTTTAAAAAAGGTGTAATTGCCTGCTGGATTCCCTGAAGAATCTGCAGGTGTCCTGAGGACCCAGTGCAGAGCTCCTGCTGCACTCCTGGCTGTAGAGAAAAGATCCAAACTGCTTCCTTATAGTGTGGGCCCACCACAGTTCCTCCCAGGTAGCCCAGATAAAGTGCTCAGCAAAAGGGAAATCCTTCTTGGAAACTGCAGAATCCTTTAAGTTTGGGCCCACTAAGAACACAAGAGAGAGCTGGATAGGACAGTGATAATTTCCAAGCTTCTTATTTCTAGTAACTTCAAGTTAAGTTATTACTTTTGGTGATACCCAAGATAATCCGACCTTTTTCTTTAGAAAACTAAAATTCTCATCTGTTTGCTGTCATCTTGCATCTCAAGACCTTCCTCTCATCCTTCCTGCTTCTTCCAATTCACTGTATTTTAATGGGTCATTTTCATTTTCAACAGACTGCTTTTCTATATAGTGCTTGATACAAACTACTTATGTTACTTCTTATTCAAGATTCGCACCCTGTGTCCACCCTGTGCATCTTGTTCATCACATAGATATTGCACTGTCTTTAATTGGACAATGATGTCGTTTGTAGTCCCCTACTTACTATATTTTAAAATAGTCTTTGAGCTTTCTGTTTTATTGCTGTTTATGCTGCGGGGAAGAAGGAGGTGTTGCATCATCTTCCCTAACAAAAAAGAGTTAAAGGCCTCGCTTGGCAGAGGAGCTTCACTCACTGATAAAGCAAAAGCAGAGACAGATATTAATAAATGGCAACAAACTGATAGCAGTCTGTGTCAGGTAAGAATTATAGATTAATACAGTTTTTTTTTTCATCTTTGTAAGTTGCAAATAACAGGCACATTTTCTGGTGTGTCCTATTTCTTGAATCAGTTTTACATTTACAAACCCTGAACAAGAGATTCACAACTAAAGCGCAATGCCTGTTGTGTTTCTCAAGAGTCTCTCAGTTTATGCCAAAATCCGGACATTAATGGCAGTTTGGCTTTTTGGGCATATGCCTACCACTTCCTTATGGACTGTGGCTGTCTCAATAGGAAGAGATTGAAATTTCTCTCCTCTAGCTGTTCCTGATAACTTTAAAAGAAGAAATAAATAAAAATCTGCTGTGATTAATGGATTTTATATCGGTTCAGAAGTAATGACCTTTTTCAGGACACCTGTTTATTGATTTTCTTCTTTCCAAGTTAGAAAAATGTGCTTTTCCTCTAAATGTAGAATTGAAAATTCAAGCTCAAAATCCAACATCTTAATGGAATATACAGTTAATGTCCATTTCCAAAAGAGGAGCCAGGCAACCTGGTGAGGAGACTAGGCTAACTTGTTGCCTTGAAAGAGAAATCATCAGCTCAGTAGAGAGGCTCCTTATCTGAACAAGCAACTGCCTGTGCAAACATGGGTCTCCTTGTGGATGTTCTCTAAATGAGCTGCAGGATGGCTGCTGACGCAGGCGTGAGTACAGTTGAAAGAAGGAGGAGACTTGGAGTAAACACTGGCAAAATGTTGAAGTGTCCATTGGTTAAAGCAGTTAGTGGACTGAGAAGAGGGCAAAGGTGAAATATATGACATCAAGTTTAGAGGTGGAATTACACTGCAATAATTAATTTTGGAGGAATAAAGAGCTTGGTTTTTTTTGTTTTATTTATTTTTTAAAGGAATGGGAAGATATGAAGGGATTAAGATAGTTGCTGGTAAAGTATTTTACTGTTATTGAAGAAAATGGAAAAATATAACTAGTATATAAGCCGGGTTTTGTTACTGACTAATTCACCTTACATTTGCTTTTTCCATTTGCTTAAGACCATAATAAACTGTTTATATTTTTAGGTTCTAAATGTGAGATCTTTATAGTCATGGAGCTTTTCTCCTGGTTTTAACAGTGCCTTTTAAACCCATGGACACCAAATGCAGAAGGAAGATGTAAACAATTTGAGAATGTATTATTTAGGTGGTAATGGACACTTTTTTATTAAAACAAGGAAGAAAGAGAACCTTTTTATTGGTTTAGCTGCATAAATAGTAGTAATTGAGAAGGCTGGGCAGGTAGACTTATCTTTGAGCTGTATGATGACATCTTCCTATTATACTCCTCCCCCCCCCTTTTTTTTATCCAGTAAGTTTCTTGTAAATCAGAACAGAGCTGTAAAATTAAGATCTGTAGTATCTGTTCATCCAACCAACTGGTGTACCTTAAGTCAGGGGTGCAGACAGGGATTTATGAAAGGCAGAGGCTACAGTATCTCTTCCTTAATAATTGCCTGGGGTTGCTAGGGTTAGTTTAGTGAGTTTCTGTTTGGCAGAGCAGCCTCTTCTCCCATCATGGCCAGCATCAGCATTGGTTGGATCTATTGCTGAGGTGATTTCTCTTGTGTCAAAGGAGCTTGTTGGTGGGAGAGGAAGGAACTTGTAGTAACCACTGTTTTGAAGACTTTCCATAAGTTTATGTGAAAATTACTTTGAAGTTGGCTGACAACATCATTTTAAGCCTGTGTGCCATGTGTTTTTGTGTAAAATCTTTATTGCTAAAAGACAACATGAAGTTTAAGATGTTCATGACAATAAAGAGCCCCAACTTTGTCCTATCAGTTAAGAAACTGTTTGTAGTTTACCCTGTTTCCTGTGTTTAGTACAAGCCTTGGATTTGTTTTCCCATGTGAAAAAAGCAGTTGATCTTCATTTTTGGAAACATGAAAATAAAATTATTTTCATGGTTGGTTTCTCAGGCATATCCTTAATATTCCAGAATAAGCATGCAAATACTCTGAAAATTGATCCAGGAATAAGTACTAAACTGGTTTAATTTTATAATATTTTTATTTTGAAAATATGTATTGATTTTTTTGTGAGTGGGTTTTTTTGTGATACAGCTTATCTGATAATTTAAATCCTAGTTGAATTATTTTGCCAGATTGCCTTCAGAAGGGCATGAAGTCAGCACACATGCTTCAGTAATATCTGGTTGTTTTACCCTTATGTTTCCAGTTGGCAATTTGAAATTATGGCTTCAACTGCACTTTAAATATGTGATAATAGCATGTGTTTCTAATAAGGGCCAGCACCATTTCGTTCAGATAGTGTGAATGGTTGTCACTCATATATGACAAATGCACCTTCATCTGCTTCTTTGATGGCCCCCTAAAAACCATACCCTCAAATCAGGCCGATGAAATTAGCTGCTGTGTAAATTGTGTGTCTGAGTGGTTCATTATCTAATCACCGTCAGAACCACAGTGATAAAGTAGATTGAAACAGGGACGAGGTCTGCCAGATGATTTCAGGCCTTTTTTTCTAAGCCCTGTTTCCCTTGGAAACAGTAAGAGTCGTTCAGAACTTTAGCGTTCTTTGTCTAGAACAACTTTTTTTCTTAATGGATAAAATTGGTCAGGCAGTGAGGGCTGCCAGGGTGATTTGTATGGTTTTCTTTCCATGAGTCTTTTATTCATTACTGTGTGTATTAAAATGTTTTGTGATGTTCAATTTAGCTACTGTGTTTGCTACTGTTAGGTTAAATGCTGTTAAATGCAGTGGTACCTTTTTTCAGAAAAGTGCTTTAGCCTACTCCTATTTAGAAGAAACTCTTAAAGATGTGTTAAGTGCTCTCCTGAAATGCAAAGCACTGCACTTTGAATGGTTCTGTGTAAAGCTTTGAATTCTGAAGTTGATACTTAAATTAACAGACTAAAACAGTATGATATAAAATACTGGAGGTGATGCTTGTGTATGGGCAGTATGACAGACCTCCTGACTTCAGTATTTAATCTCAAACTGCCGTGACTCCTAATAGGATGTTGTAGATATACATTCTTGTCTTTTTAGTTTAATATGTAATTTGTGTTCTTTTGTTTTAGGAGCATTTGAAGATGATGATATCACTCATGTTGAAGGAAGTGTAGATCCTGTCCGTGACATTGAAATAATACATGAGGAACTTAGACTTAAAGATGAGGAACTGATCATGCAGAGTATAGACAAGCTTGAAAAAGTAGCTGTAAGAGGAGGAGACAAGAAGTTAAAGCCTGAATATGTAAGTATATGACCTATAAAAGTAGGTCAGGTGCTCTGTATTGAACTGAAATGTTTGTATTATTGAGTTCCCTCATTGACCTCCCATACAGATAATAGAAAACATTAGTATTTTTATGTCTATTTAAAAGTAATTATTATTCTGAGTTGAAAAATTTCTAGATACTAGAATTCCTGTGTCCACCAAGTGAATATATTTTGTTGGTGTTGTTGCACTTCGTGTCTTTTTAGTGCATGTTAAATAAAGATTGTTAGTTGAAATTGATTTTAGAATGTTGTGGAAGGCTGCTTAAATGAGTGGTGTGTCTTTGTAAATTAGAAACATGTAATAATTAATCAACTTTAGAGTATATTTTTGTTAATCATTATTTTATTGCCACTTGATTTATGAGTCTGCTAGACTTTGCCAGTAGTCTGGTTATTAATTTTTCTTTTATCTAATATTCTATAAATATTTCAGGTGGTATATAAAGTGCATTCTCTTAATTATTACAGCAGTGTATCAATGTGGAAACAGACTATTTATACTTAGCAATTAAGTAGTAAAAAATACTGTTTTCTTCCATGGCTTTTTAGATAGTAGGTTATAAGAAAAACATTGTCATACCAGTGCTGGTGTTTTATCAGCATTGAAATGCAATGATATTAGCTGGCCCTACCTCGTATTTGGAAGTTAATAGAAAATGAAAGTGAACAACCCTCTCCAAAATGTTCATCTTTATGATGTGTTGTTAAAAAGCACTTCTTTGGTAGCTTCTGTTGGTAAAGAGGTAGACTTCATCTGGCTTTGAAAGTATTTATTCCCCAGTTCATCTAAGCCAATCTCTGTTGGGTGTTTTGAAGGTTTTTCACATAAACCCTGAGAGAGAGAGAGAGAAGCAAGTAGTCTTCATTTAAGGCCTTATTTAACATGTACCAACCCAGCCCTAGGTACAGCTGGGCAGTGATTTTATCTTTTACAAATGATTGCATGTGCTTAGAGGAACATTGCAGCTTATGCCTACAGTTTCAAATACTGTCCACTTTCACCTTTAATTAAGCTTAAGAAAAGGGGCAAGCAAAAATCCTATCCATAGTGAATTCAAAGTTCAGCCTAAAGGCTAAGTTTTACATTGGCATGAGATGATGAAATGGGGAGTGTTGTGATGCTGTTTTGCCCCAGTCCTGACCTCTTCTCACTTGCTTTCTTCTGTGCCCATCTTTGGAAATGGCTTTCCTTATGATAGAGACATTCTTGCCCAGTTTTTGAACGTACATGTCTGGCTGCTTTGTGGGGTTTTTAACACAGTCTGTGTTCTCCCTGTTTTAAGGAAGAAGGGAGCACTTTCTTGTGTTTGCAAAGAGACATAACTGAAGTGTGATTTAAATAAAGATCTTAATAGTCATGCTGTAATGGGTGGTAGGTAGTTGATCTTGTATACAGAGCTGCTCTTACTCACTTTGTAACTACAGGAAGTTGATACTGTTTGAAAACAGAAGATGTCAGATTACTCGCATGTCAAGGGAGACAGTAAATAAACTCATCTAGAAATGCAAGTTAAATGAATAATAGAAAACTTCAGAATCTGCATTAATCTGTCTTTACCCAGCTTCAGTTTCTTATCTTTATCTTTGCATGTTCCCTCAATCTTCATCTGTAGTTCACCCGTCAAAATGAATTTGTCATCTTGTGTTTCGAACTTCCTTGGGTTTTTTATCCTTTCTTTTAGCACATGCACAGAGAACACCAGGTTCTTGTATTGCTCCACCAGTTGTGTTCTCAGCAACAGCTGTTACACTTGACTAGTCTCAGCTGAGTTTGTCAGAAACAATAGAGGTTTCAAAGGCATTAAATTCATTTGTTTCATGGAAGGGGTGGCTGAACAGAGGGGAGAGGCACAAATTAATAGTTCTCATGAGACAAAGGCTGCATGTAGGAGCTACAGTCAGTAGGGAATCTCTTCAGGGAAGTGCTTTGTCACATCTTTGACTCCTGTTGGTATTGGTCCTTGCTTGTCTTCCTTTGTGACTTGTATTCTGGAATTGTAAGGTAGACAGTAGACCTTAGTAAAATGGACTTTTTTTTTTTAATTATAAAGAGTTGTGAAAGCTCTACTTAGAAAGCTCTACTTTTCTTTTCCTAGTAAATCAATCCTTAGGCCTGGTTATGCAGCTTCTACAAATAGATTAGTGTAGTTTTAAAATTGTAACAGCAATTCTTGGGCTTTTCCAGCCACTAGATGGAATGTTCAGCCAGTAGGTTGTGTGAAGCACGGTTTGCTTTGCCATATTTTCTTTAACATTTCATGTTGTTTAGGAGGCCTTATGGTTGCAAATATGCAGCATATATCACATTATTACCTGTGTGGTAAGTGACTTAGGGGTCTGGGAGAGAAACCAGACAGGACTGGTGGAAAAAAAGTTAAAGATTGTGCCTCCCTAAAGTAGTAGCCAAATGTTAGGAGTGTGTTTTGGCTGTTGGATAATTCTGCACATCTGTTATCTGTTGAGTGTTGCAGGTAGCTTGTTTGGCACAGAGTGTGCCCTGTCCATCACAGTCTGTAATGTTTCTGTGCTGCTTGCAGCTACTGTTCAAGGCTTCCTCTCTCTAGGGCAGAAAAATCACTGAGAAAGTGTAGACTGGAATAAATACTGTTTTTCAAACAGGTTGCCTTCAAAGAAGGGAGAGGCTGGGAGAGAACCTCTCAGGATTTGCCTGTAAAAGTTATTTGCCAGTATATTACACAGCCATTGCTAATACCCTGTTCTTTCTGTAGCAGAGGTGTGCCACAGGTCTCTTGTCTGTGCTCTGAATGTACTCAGCCATTTTCCTTTTCAGGAAAACTAGGAGGTTACAAGGGAAAAAACTAAGGTGCAGTGTTAAATTTTTAGTTTCTTTTTCTTTGCTTTCCTTTTCCCATGTCTTTGGAAAAGACATTTGAGAAAGAGTTTGTTGTACTTGAGAGTTGTGAAAGTTGTGTGGTTCATTCAGATAAAGATACTGTGATCTCTTTTACCTGTTTCGCTTTCAAACCCTTCACTGGCTTGCTGTCCTGGGCTGAACAAAAACATCGAGCACTTGAATTGCATTTTTTGTTTCTTTCCACTTTTTCTGGGAACACTTTGAGATCTATTGAGGAAGAACAGTACGTAAGGTGAGCAAAGAAAGGAAATAATATTGATTGGAGTCAAGCATGTTTTTCCTTTGGTAGTTTACTGAATATAATGGATAACTTGAAATAAAAACTAAGAAGTTGCTGATTTCAGAGAAGCTATTATCTCTGTGTGACCTGCGTAGACTTATCGTTGGCATCAGAGGGGATTTCACTGTTTTCATGGAACCTAATTGCAAGTAGAAGTCATTCTTCTAATTTAATAAATATGAATTGTTTGCTTTAGAGGATTCTCTTTATCTATAAGCCTGCACAATTGTGATTTGATAGTCAGAAATCTCCAAAAGATTTAGGAGAAAAAAAGAAAATTGTCTCTCTGTATCAGTCAACAGTTCTTAAATGTGAGATGTGAGGTTGCCCACATCCTTGCATCTCTATTCTATCTTGTTAATTGTAATTTTTCCTTCGTGTAAGCCCACATTGCATACAGTTGGTAAATTCCCCTTTTTGCAGTGACCTGGCTTTGCAGTTGAATACAGTGTTAACTGTTGGTGAATTGATTTTCCAGTCCCTTATCAGCAGAAATAAAATAGCCAACTGCTGTTAAGGAGCCATCACTGAAATAATTTTCAAGTTCTACTTAAAAATCAATGACATGATATGGTACAAGATCTGCAATGTGTAATGTTGACATAGGCTTGGTATATCTTCCTTTACACGTATATTTTTGTCTGTTTCAATTGTGCTCTCACTGCTGCCTTAGAAATGAGTGTCTGTATTTACTAAGGTTACTACTCTTTCAGACTCAGTATGCCTTAAAATATTATTTTGGCTATAACCTTCTAAAGAGTTATTATAGAACAAAAAAACCCCTGTTATTTATATTTCAAATCTGTATGGTGCAGCTATCTGCTGAGACAGGAGAAAGATATTGAGTTAAACTTTATTATTAACTTATTTGTCTGTCATTTTGGGTAGCAGGAGATCTCAAAGTAAAATTCAAATATGAACGAATTTATAGATCAGCCTGTACAAAATTTTAAAACTTGTTTAAAAAACTATATATATATATATTTATGGCATTTTCAAACCTGGAGACAGAAGTCTTCAAATTAATACAGTGTAATATAGTTAAGTGAACATTATTGCAGGATTCTTCCCACCTGATTCAATTCTAGCCCTTAGAGACTGACCTTCTGCAATAGATAGTAATTCCTTCAGCCCTTTTTTAGTGCACTGACTCTTGAATTCCAGCACAGAATAATTCGTAGAGGTAATGGTATTGTGATTTATGTGTCTGACCATGAGAATATTATTTACAGTTGAGTTTATGCACATTATTGATGTTAGTGATATGAAGACAAAATCTTTAGATCAGTATCAATGTCTGCAGTGTCTGAGCTTCCAACTTGCAGTTGAAAGGCAGCTTTTACAGTAGGTCAGGATCAATGTTCACTGCATTTGAACTTCCAGTTTTCAGTTGAAAGGGGTGCTCTTTTAAGTCCTATGAGATATGTAGATTCCATTGTTAAAGTCTGTCAATTAAAAAAAAACAAACTAGTTTTTCAAATCAAGTACATTTTGTAAGAGCAAAAGTAACTGCAATTGTGAGAACAGTCAGAGAGTCCTTTTTAATATAAGGGCAGAAGAACCATTTAGTGTATATTTAACTTGGAGAAAGGCATCCAGCTTTGTTTTGTTGCTGTGATGAGTGATGAACTAATAATTGATACAATAACCACAGGTATAGAGTATAAATATCTGTTGGTGGTAACATGCTGTGAGGAGTAAAGCAACATCTTCATGATGTTTGAAGTAGCTTTAAATCCTTCTCCTTCCTTCCATTTGATGTCTCGGTCCTGTCCTGAGAAGACAGTAGCTGCTTGAAAGATGTTTTCTCGTTAATTTAAAATTACTGATACAGTGTGGGAGAGACTTCACAAACAGCAGATAACTGGTACATTCAGTTTCTTCTCACTAGCAATATATAAACACAGTGAAAATCCTTCCTTCCTGCAATATTCCAATGAATGGGATGGCGCAGAATTTGCTGACCTTCTGCTGCAAGCACTTGCCAGTTCTCACGGATGGATGAACTCTTGTTTCTTGTAACTGATGATGTCAGTTGGGAATTTTCACCTTTCTTACATTCTGAATTGATAAATACAGTGATGAATAGGGTTTGGGTTTTGGGTTTTTGGGTTTTGGTGTTTCTGGTTGTTTTTTTTTCTCTTTGATCTCCTTTTGTGAGGAGAGTTTGAGAGACTGGTTTGTTCTACTGGAGACAGAAGGAAAGGAACAGCATATACTTACACTGTTGACATACTTTCTGCTGATGGCTGTTACAATTTGTAACTTAAATGTTAAATCATAGGGAATTGAGAAAATATTTATATTCTTAATGCATATAATTATGCCTAAAATATTTAGTGGACGATTTACTGTGCTTAATGTGGTATTTAGAGGAAATTAAAGTTCATTCTGGGAGAACGTTTTGAATGTAACAGGAAAATATTCATGGCAGATGTTTGTGAATTAATCGGTAGTAAAGACTGACTTAAAAATACATAATGTGTAAATACGTGTTTAGGTTTCTTTTAGTTTTATTGATAGACAAAAAGAAGTCAATGCTTAAATACTTTCTGTCAAGGTTGGTCTTTCCTGTGTAGATTTGAACAGTGGTTTAAAGTAATTACTTTCATAAATAATGCCTGCCTGCGTCCAAGCCATGATGTAATTTTTAAATAGTATATACATACACCCAAAAACTCTGGTATGAATAGTCGTATTCTGAAAAAGACACCTTTTTCAGCTGGCTTAATTCACATCTAGAACAATGCATTCACACATGGATTTATTAGGAAATCAGTGTGTGTAGACTAATTCAGTAAGAAAAGTTCAATTGAATTCCTATGGAAGATATTTTACTTTTCATTTCAATTTCCCTGTTATAAATTTTTGATTGCTTGAAATAATCACTTGTGGATAGACTGCTTTCTGTATTCCTGCCTACATTTTTCTTTGAGAAGGTACAAGTGGCTATACAGTTATGTATCACACTTTAGAACCCACAAGGATGACCCACACAGGAGAATTTGGGGATTACTGGCTTGAATTACATTGCTTGGAGAACTTGTAGGATGTTTGGGGTGAAAGTACTTGCTGTGGTTTATAAACGTTTATTGGCATCTAGCTTTGAGTAAATCTTACATCACGTACAACTTGTACTGGCTCTGTTAGAAGGTATTGAATAGAAGGATAATACACTTGTCCTAAATCTATTACTTCTCCCATTGTATTTTTATTAAAGTCAGTGAACGAGAGAATTGTAAGAGATTAGACATTGTTTTGTACCACAGAGGAGCTCATTGTCACTCCAGTTTATGCAGTACCTGTCTTGTTCTCCTTCTTAAGAGCTTATTTAAGTACTTAACACAATTGAAAAACATGGATTTTGCCTCTTTTTTTTTTAAACTGCAAATTTTGTCTTAATTGTACTTTAAAAATACGACTGGTTCTAAACCTTGTGTTATAATAATTTAGGACTTTTTCACTTCAGCCTCACCCTGTTAAAGGGCCAGAAAACCTCCAGGAGAAGTATACAGCTGAGGCAATGCTAATGGGAGCTGAAAAGATTCCCAGGGGAAGCAACAAATGGCAAGACTGTGGGCATGGCACACCCCAAGCCTTGTGTGCACACAAATAATGGCTTTCAGAGCAGCACAGTTTAACTGGTTATGAGTACTCTTTACTACAAATTGCACAGTACTCTGATACCTGTATCTGAAAAACCATCAGAGCTATTTTGAAGGCCAGTTGGAATACTACTTATTATCTAGTTTAATCTCTTGCATATCCCAGTTTAATTCTCACAATTGTGCTTAAAATGTCTTAGTGGAAAAAATCAACCTCTATTTAACTATTTTCTAGCTAGAGAGAAATTACTGTGATTTGCATAAACTGTGCCAGGAATTACTTACCTTTGCTGTTTAGAAATAAAACAGCCTTAGTCTGTATTTGTCAAGCTTCAAGTTTCAGCCATTATATTTCTGTATGCTAGTGTAAAAACCCTGTAGTATGGGACTATTAAATTAGTTATTTATATATATGAAATGCAGTAAGAATAAAAGCAAACCTCTTTTTCTCCAGTTTTTCACTATTTCAACAGAGATAAATGTAGAATTATTCACTTTGGACATTATATACTCAAATATTGGATTAGACTTTTAGTTACTTGACTTGCTTGCAACCCTCAGTTCTTTTCAGTCACTCTTAAAAGGGGCAAGTCCTCTACCTGGAAAATACTGTATCCACCTTCCCTTGTTCCCCACCCAGAAAATGTATGAACTTGAATTTATTTTATTGGACAACATTGTTTGCTTTCACTAAATCTGTCTAGCAGTTCTGGTCACTACACACATGATTTGTGTTGTTAGTAATTTACTATTCTCAGAATCTGTGTCACTAATGCGGTCTTTTTTAGGCTGTTGATGAAAGCTGGTAGCTAGCAAAATGCAAATAATTTGTTTGGAGTGCCACCAAAACCACACTCATTAGATTTTCTATTTGCAGTTGCATCCTGAGACCTAATGGTTAGGTTATATTGACTCTGTTTAATGTATGCAGTATTTTTTGAATTAAATACCTTACATCACTAAACTAGATTCCTTAGGGAAGTCTGAACATGTTAATTATACACTACTACCTTCATTGTGGATAGGCTATGCTGTTGGACCGCTGTATGAAATGAGCTAACCAAGAGCTATAGGGTAATGTTTTAGATACTCATTATAGCTTTTCTGAGGAGCAGAGCAGTGAAAATCATGTAATTTTGGACAAATGAAACATCTTACTAAAAATGTATTTACCTGCTTTTGAAGTGTTTATGTTGTCCCAAAAGCGGGGTCTGTCACCCAGTGTGCAAGAAGCCACTCCACACATGGAGTCGGGATACTTGCTTTAAGAGCGAGTTCTGCAGGGAAAAGGGAGCAGGGTGGGATTCCACAAAGCAAGCTCAGTTTCCTGAAAGGCAAGTGCTACTTTTAGACCCAAAAATGTGAGAAAGAAGTTTATCTCTGACATTATTCTATGACTGGCACACTCGATTACTTGACTAATTCCTCACTTCTGTTTGGAGTGGCAATGCTTGGGAATCTCACAACACCTGCTCAAAGAGTAAAGGGCTTGTTGGTAGTAGGGGTCCTTCTAGCCTGTGGGTGTGAATTTTAGTATGCTAATAGCTCATTAATATATTCATATGGTGATTTCAATTACTCTTTGTTTTTCCGTCCAGTGCTCAAGACTATAACCAAGATAAACTGTGGGCAGTGTTCCTTTGCATCACCTGTATAGCGGGTGTCTTGCAGACCTGTCTCAAGGCCAGGCTGTTGACTACTTGGGGCATGTTTTTCTCTAACTGGAATCTGGTTTTGTTGAATTCTTACTGTTTCACTATTATCTAGGCCCTGTTTTTATTCTACATGTTCCTTTTATGTGATTCTCCCCCCAATGTGATTTCCCTCCTTCCCCTCTCAATTTTACTTATTTCAATTAATAACTGACATCATTTACAGGGACCTGGTCAGTTACTACACTTTGGAAGTTTAGAAGGGAATAGATAAAGTGCTGAGAAACACCCCTGTACATCCCAGAAACATCTCCTTCAGTGGGGGGAAAAAAAGCTTTCTGCACTTACAGCTACGCTCTGTAGTAATGGAGACTTTTGCACTGCCTGCAGGATTCACTTGCACTTTGAAGTGTGAAGTGATAATCCTCACAACTACTTACTTCTTTATTAAATTTGCGGAAGTTAATTACATGCCCTGCTAATTTACAACAAAAACCTCACAATTCTCTGATGCCAAGCAGGCAAGTGAATTTTCCAAGCTTCAGTTTAGTTCCTCGTGCTGTAATAAGAATTTGGCATTGGCACACATTATTACTGTCATCCTTCCAGAGAGTTTTTTAATGTATGCACTTTTTTCTACACAGTAGTGTTTTGAGAGCATGTGTTGATACATCTCCTAAATGTAGTATAAATGTATTTCTTTATAATAGTTTATACTGTTAAAGTCCTGCTTAGCAGTTATGGATTGACTGCTACTTTGTGGTAATGTGAGCAGGAGATAAATCAAAATTAAGGCATCATCTGTGGTTAAATACACTGCGTATTCACATGTGCTAAATTTAGTGCCAAGGACATAGTCAGAAATTAACTGATGTTTAAAACAGTGGTAGTTTTTATTCTATGCCTTGACAACTGTAAGTAAATTGGATTTTGTTAGGGTTTTTTGGCAGCTTTAAAAATAGTCTTTTCTATGATGTTGCTAGCTGAAAAACAGAACAAGAATCAAAATGTGATCAAACAAGGAGAAGTGGATCGTTTTGCTGGAGACAGGTTGATCTCGAAGGGTGCAACTGGGGAGGCCAGATTTAATGAAACAAACCAGATCATTGCTCTGTATGCTGTTATTAAGCTTCTTGGAGTTAACTGGAGTAATGGTTAAATGTGTTTAAATGACTGATAAAATGATAGTGAAGATAAAAAGGTTAGTTCATACTCTTTCACCAGGCCTAAACATAAGCAATTAATAAAACTAAAAATGATGCTTCATGAGATATAATGTGAAAATGTGCTGCTTGTGTGTTTGCTGTTGGGGCAGCTAAGTGCAGAAGAAGTATGTGGAAGTAGTTGCATTTCCTCATATTGTCATTGGTATTTAACGTTCTCTTGTTAAGGGATTATATTACATCTTATTTAAAGGGTACACCATTGTTGATGCAGAGGAATCTGTGTTAATCTGTCCTTTTTTTTTTTTTAGTTTCTGAACTGTCTACCTTACATTTCTGGTGTGACTGTCCAAAGAGATCAGCAGAGAAAATTTGACTTTGGCTCAATAATTACCAATTTTTTTTCTTTGTGTCTTTTTGCCTTGCCAGCTTCAGACTTAACTGCTGTATTTGCTTGTAGGTTTCCTTCCTTTTATCTAAAGAAAGTTTTCCAATGCTTTGCCACCTTCTCTGTAAAACCAAAACAAAATTGTAAGTCTACAGCTGTCGATCCATCCCGGCACATTCCCTTGCCGGTCAGCCTTCCCTGCGGAAGTTAGCCATGTCATTACTCTTTTCGAACAACAGTTGCAAACAGTATCAAGACAGGTACCTAAATGAGAACTCTGAAAAATTAAGTCTGTGTCAGAATGGGTTTAGATGTGTCTCTGTAGGTAGCAGGTGAATGTGAAAGAGAATCTTTGATTGGCAACTATATGCTTAGATAGGCTTTAGAAAGAACAAACTTTGTTTGCTGCATTGATGCTTCAGATTTTCTGCAGGTTCCACATTCTGTTCTGCCCTTACAGATTGAACCATTTCATTGCTGCTTAAAGCCTTGGGAGCTTGTGCTATAATGTTTTTTTTCTGACAATTTTTTTATCAACACTAATTTAAATGCAATAATGCATTGCTGTTGAGGGGAGGGGGAAACTGTAATGCTGAAAGCAATGTGCTAGATGCTTACAGAATTAGTTTAAAACCCAAAATAGTGGGTAATCGGAATTCCTTCACTGCTGAACAGCAGTCTTGGAGATTGTGTTGATTTTTATATATCTATTTCAACAAAAGCTTAGGATAAAGATCTTAAATGAAAAGTACCTATCAGTAGAATTGCATCCCTTATTATACTGATTAATTAAAAAATCAAAAAGCACATAGGGTTAAAGATAAGATGGTACCACTGTTTTCTTCTTTATGTGTAATCTTGTTGCATGTCTCTACATAAGCTGTTCTGGCCACTCATCATAGTAACCAGCTGGGCCATTTCACCTGCTGGAGCCATTAAAGAGGACTCTCTCCCCCTAGATTAATCCCCTCCGACATTAGTTTTTTGCTCTGACAACTGGAGCAGGCATTCAGAATTTGCAGGTGGCCAGTGTGACGCACATAATTGCCTACAATTTTAGGCAATGAATAAAAATGGTCTACATTACTTGTCAAAGGTTGTATATGCAGTGCCAAGTGAGATCTATGGGAAGCCTTTTAGGGTTTAAAGAACAGTTAATAGCAAAGCTGCACAGTGCTTTTTTAATCATAATGCATTTGTAATATAGCACTTTGATCTTCTCCTTGTAGGAAATGGTGTTATATTAGCCACTTTTAAACATTTATGAGTGAAATTCAGTTATAGGAGAGTAAGTGATTATTCTTAGGCAGAACATGTTAGATTTCATTAAAAGTTTTAGCTTACCCCTTCCTTGTTAAAATCTGTGGGGAGTCCTGTTCCTGGAGGGTTTCAAATCAGGATCTGAAGATTTAGAAGAGCTTTTTCTTTGTTTTTCACTAAAGCAACTGCAAGACTAGAAAAGACTGTAGTAAATACTGATGTTATTTGTGGTTGTTTATAAATGTACTTCAACCATGTAGCATTAAGTGCAAAAAAATGTTGCGTGCTCAGTGGTTTAGGGAATGTTTCCTTGTATTTCAAAGATCTAAATTCTCAGTTGTGTCAATTATAACCTAAGAAATGCATTATTTAAAGCATGATCATAAATTATCTACAACAAAAAATAGGCGACTCTAAAATGTACTAGTCCTAGAAGAGCAGAGTTTGACCTTTCAGACCCAAGAGCCTTTTATTAACACCTGCCTGTAAGGAGAACCATGCCACACGCAGCTTTCAGATTCACAACCACAAAACTGATGAGGAAAGGCTTGAAGGGTTCAGTTTGTGTCACTTGCTGTTTGCCGTTTCCATTTCACAGATGATTAATCTTTCTGTGAAGAAAGGCCAGAGAAACAAAGCACATTGGGCTCTTCCTGCAGTTACTCCTTCTGAATGCACACTAGCTTGCTAACTAAAAGGCCTTTAGATTTCCTGCCGAGAGAGATGTTCTGAAAGTGAATGCAGCTGGTTGGAGGTCACCAGTGCAAGGCTCTTGCCATTGTGTAATGGAGGCTTTGGCAGGTTTCATTTTGGGGGGGAGGGAGAAGGTGTTGGCGAAAAATTAATGCGGAATAAAAAGGGCTTTGGCCATTTGAATTAATTTCTTGAAGGGTGGATCATCAATAATAGGCTCAATTTCTTTTCCTCACAATTTAAAAAAAAAAAAAAGTTATTTGCTGTGTTTTTCCCACCCATTCTGTTTTCTTAATGGCACGTTTATATTGTACGTGGTCTCTGCCGCTGGATGCTGAAATGTCATGTCTTACTGAGTTTGAAAAGCCATCTAAAATGTACTGATTTTTACATGTATTTTGTGATGTCTGCTGATTTAGGTGGTGGCAAGAGATGGTACTTGAGTATCGTGTATTTAACTTCCTAATTCTGGGATTTGTATTGCTTTAATAATTGATACTGCTCTTTAGTGACTTTTAAAGCAGCAATTTCTGCTTTTTTGGGAGAGTAAAAATTTAGTTTTAAAAGGTATCTAATTTTAATTTGTGTGTACGTTTTGAATCTTAATGTATACATGCCTTGTTTATGGAAGAGAATGGTCCGATATCCAGCTGAGTTTTTGACTTTGTTTTTTCATGATCTTGTGTAGGATGTAATGTGCAAAATCAAGACCTGGGTAATAGATGAAAAGAAAGCTGTCCGCTTCTATCATGATTGGAATGACAAAGAGGTAGGCTGTAAATATCATCCTATGATTTTTTACTTCTAATTTTGCTACCTATTACTGTCTTTTTTTCACAGGTTTGTTTTTGTTTTTGTTTTTTTTTAGATCTCATATAGTGTATTGAATGTTAAATTTATAAGCTGATTCTGTGTTTATCAGTAATTTGTTTAGTACACTTCAATTATAGTGCCTTCTCAAACAAGCCATGAGGAAAATGGCCACAAAATGAGCTCAGGGTGGTATAGCTTGTTTTTTTAAATTCCCCTTCTATATTTTCCTTTCTAGATTGATGTTTTGAACAAACATTTGTTTTTTACTTCAAAACCGATGATCTACTTGGTTAACCTCTCTGAAAAAGACTACATTAGAAAGAAAAACAAGTGGTGAGTATGTCCAGGTTAAATATCTAAATTTATATTTCTGTTTCACATTTTTCAACAGTTACTAATTTCTTGTACATTAAGGTCACCTAAGATTTTAAGTAGAATAAGGGGTGAAGACTAATGCTGCACTTTTGTTACGTGTTACGCTCCCGTTAACGTGCTTGAGTAGAGTGCATATAGCATATGGTGAAGCCCCCAATGAAAGTGCAGAATAGAAAAGAATATACTCTCCTTCCTTACACTGAGGAAAACAGACTTGATTGAGAAGTACTATTTAAATAAATGTATAGTGTTATGATGTTATGTAACACTGGTCTGAACAACATCCTTTTCATTCCAAAGGAATGAACTGAATGCCAGAGGACTAAAGCTATGGGAGCTACACAGAAATCTTTCAAACTGTGGCCAAAATTGCACATTTTAACAGTAGTCTCCTGTTTGTAGTTGGGTGCCTGGCTTCCTTGGCACCGCTTGCTTACAGTTTTCACAGGCCTGTTTTGATGGGCTTTAATACCATGAAGAGTGGAGGTTTTAGTCAAGGATTCCTGATACTAATATTATGACTCAAGTACGTGATGGTTACAAAATCAGTCTACCAAACATTCAATGAACTGGATGAAGATCCAGTCCTAACAGGGTAGACACATGGTGGGAATCCACTGCTGAGTACTACACCATTTAGCATGTAATTGGCAACTCTACATGGGAGTTTATGGAGGAGGGAACAGATTAAGTAGTATACAATGAAGGAAAGTCTATAGCAGTATATTTAGTTTTAAAAAAACACAGCCAAACAACAAACCTTTTCTTAATATTCAGATATTTAAACACTGTACTTGTGAGCTACTTTGAAGATGTATAAACATGTGTTTGTGAACAGATACGTGTGTGTAACTCATCCAAACAAATCAGAAGTATCTAAAGCGGAATATCTGAATTTTCCTAAGTACACCCTCTGTTTCTCCCTGTACTTCATTAAGTACTTAGATGCACATGGTTTCAATTTTCCATTAAAAATTCTCATTTCCATATGATATCAAAGAGTGAGAAGGCTTTAAACTGAAAAATAAACATTCATAGACTGGAAGCCAAAACAATAATTAATGTCAGATGGTTTACTCCAATAAATCATTAGAAAAAATTCTGTGAAATTACTGCAACTAAAACTGTCCTTTTGATACTCCAAGACATTTTGTGTTAGTATTAAACAATGAAATTTAACCTATTTAATAGCAAACCCTCTGAGCCCAAAACAGACTTGTGAATAAACTTGATAACCAATGTAATAATGTAAGCTTTTAATATAATTTAAAATTAATTTGTTCCTCCTTTGAATGTTTTATGTGCATGACAATTTAAATCTTAAAAGTGGTTCTACCCAAGGAAGTCTTTACAATCAGGAGAGCAGTATTTGCTCTCTTACTGTCAGGTGGTATTTTTTTCTAAGCACAAATGTTGAGATTTCTGAAGGTTTGCTATAACAGTACAGATGGGGAAGTTTATGTGAAAATGGATGAGTTGGCTTCCCTGTCCAAAAAAGATCCTCACACCTGTATTTGGATGATTACAGGTAGAGCTCACCGGCCCTAATTGTACAGTAAATACCATTTCCCAGACCCTAATGGAAGACAGACTACTTAGGAGACGCCAGTCTGTGATTTAGCTGTCGCCAGTCACCCCATGTTTTTTGTGAGACTAGTTGTGATGATGACATAGTTAAACCCAATTGAAAGCAAATCTTTGTATAAATTGCAATTTTTAATTTGTAAAAAATCAGATGTTAGAGCTGAGGAGAGTCATATAATGAAATAGTTGAACTGTTTCTGTTACAATTAATGATTTAGTTTTTAAAAAGTATGCCCAGATCTCATGGATGTGAGTGTAATTGTAGCTGAAAGATCAAAGCCTGGGTAGCTGAATGATGTTCCAGAAGAGAATTTACCACATAGCCATTTTCAGTACAGTTTCTGCCTCCTGCTGTTCCTATTTTCCCTCAAGCTAGCCATTGACTACCCCCTGTGCATCCCTGCTCGTAAAAAATGATTGAGGAAGTATTTGTCATGTATTTATGAGTGGGAAACATTGTGTGATAAGGGAAAGGCATCTACTAGAACCAGAAAGATTGCCGTTTTCTTCCATTCAGCCACTCTGCTGCAGCTTTAAATCCTCTGTTTATACAACATAGTTTTTATATTTAAGACTAGAATAAATGTTTTCTATGAAGGATGCTAACGGTAGGCTTTTGTCAGTTGTATGATGGAAGCAGATGTAAATGATTAGAATATGTTTTACTGTTAGATGACACTTAATTTGTGATTTTTGTTATTATTTTGGGGGGTAGAGGGTCATGTTTGAAATGCAAGCCACATTTAGACGAGTCATCCAACTTGAAAAGTTTATTTCTGAGCTTGATTCCTAATCTTACTATAACAAAAGTAAGGTTAATGCAGGAAATGCTCAACAGTGAAATGTTTTCAAAAGACTTTTACAACTATAAAAGTGTTTAGAACAGCAAAGGAGAGAAGATGCTTTTTGATTGTGGGTAGAGAGGAAAACTGAGATTGTCTTAGTTTTACTGGATCACTCGTTTAGAGTTAATGAATATTTTAAGTTCAAAACACATCTAAGAACTAACATGTTGTTTTTTAATCCAAGAAAAAAAGAAAACACTGTGAAAGTTGTGTGTTGTGTGTTTGAGTAGGTGTAGTGACCTTTTGAAAGATGTAAAAGCTGGAATATCTCCAAGCAGTTACTTGTGGGCTTTAACAATGTTGAATTAGTCATTCAGTTGATTTATGATTAAGACCTAGCCACTGAAGAGAAGCTGACATGGCACCTGTGATAGTCGCACTTGTGTTATGATCAGATGACAGTAATCATGACGCTGAATGGGGGAATCCACTTAATACATATTGCTGTGCTCTAAATGAATTCTTAGGTCCTTATTTTAATAATTCCTAATGTTTTTTACATAGGTCTAGTACCATAACATGATATACATGCATTCAAGTTTACTGTAAAACTATTCTAAATAAGCCTGTTAATTTTTGGTGAAAACTGTTTTCTGAGGACATCGCAGAAATCCAGGACTTGAGACTTACCAGTCCCTCACCTACTTAAAGGTTTATATTTTAGTCTTGCTAAAGAGGGTACTTTTACCAGGTTATAATATGGATTCTAATTATGAAATATATTGAGCTAATGACTGTGTAGACTATTAATGAGTGGACCATGCTTAGCACAGTGTTTTACTCAGTATTTTGGACTGATTCTTCACAGTGAGCACCAGGAATACAATGTGTCAAAGCTGTGTAGGCTGATCTTTTGACTCAATTTATGAAGTCTAAACAAGTCCATTTTTTCATCCTATACATAGACTATAATTTAAAGCACTGATTATGCTGCTTAAGATTTTCTCGTATGTATAGGATTGTAACTAAGTCATCTGAGACTTAGTACAGATTTCTGAACATTGTTTTCTTTAATATAATTGAGATGTGTTGAATATCCGAATGTCTGTTAACATTATTTCCAAGGGGCTGTTTCATAAAATGTTACAGTAGACATTATTTTAAGAAAAATAAGTTGTGTTGATGGAATAGGATGCTTCTCTTGAAGTGTCTTCCTCCTGTACATATAGAAAGGTAGCATATGTGTCATAATAAAGAACCTTTACCCCATTAATTTTTATAGCATTTTTAGTGTTCTTAAGTTGGACGAGACATAATTAGGTCAGATGTAAGGTTTTATGTTTTTCTGGTATCATGTTTCTGACAGGCCACCAGCAGATGACCAGAGTGTAGAAATGGATGAAGCAAACAGAGCATATGCACCCAGATTCTTGCTCTCTGATGTTGTAGAATTGATTAAACCAGATATGAT
This sequence comes from Chaetura pelagica, assembly GCF_000747805.2. Classification (NCBI taxonomy): domain Eukaryota; kingdom Metazoa; phylum Chordata; class Aves; order Apodiformes; family Apodidae; genus Chaetura; species Chaetura pelagica. The sequence continues at coordinate 12,778,862 of NW_009952974.1, read as the reverse complement.
GTGCTTGTGGTTAATAATTTTTTAGTGATTTTTATTCTATGAATTTAGCCATTAACCTTTTGAACCTGAGTATGCTTTTGGCATCCCAATATCCTGCAGGAGGGACTTCCACAGTTTAACTATGTGCTATATGGAGAAGTATTTCCTTATGCTTGTTTTGAGTCTGTCACATCATAATTTCATTTGATGCTCCTTAGATCTCATAGTAAGAGGGTGAATAATCCTTTTCTATTAATCTTTTTCATATTGCTTTAGATGTTCCAAATATAAAAAAAAAAAGAGGGGGGAGCAGAAATCTGACATCAAGAAATATCAAGGGTAAAGGAAGACTATAGGATTGAGTATGAATTAATACACTTCACTCAGTCTTTCACTTTTAAACTAGTTAGGAAAGGAAGTTAATATATGTTGGCAAATGGAGACTTGGTGTTCTTGGTTGTATGTCTGTGGGTTTGTCCCCAGTGGTAGAATAGATCTAATAGTTGTATGTTCACCATCTTAGCAAAACAGCAAGACAATGTCATGTTGAGGTAGAGCAAGAGGATAGTGACAGGAGAAGAAATGCCATCTAGAATGTTTTAATGGCTTCAATATGCCTGTTAAAAACAAACAAAAAAAGAAAATAAAACTTAAAAGAAACACAACAAAAAAAGCTCTATACTCCCAAGCCTCCCACCCTTAAATACTGCCTGATTAGAGACACTGGAGAGACTGTTTTTGTACAGACTCCTCTGAGATTTGTTAGCAATACATGCTTGATCTCTTAAAGTCTTCCTTAGTATTTTACTTGCATTTTGGTTTGAGACCTTTCAAAAAACAATTTAAAAATATAAAGAAACAGAAATTAATGGAAATTTCAATATTACCATGACATACCTTGAAGCAAAACATGATTTAACAAACAGCATCAGAACATATATGTATTTCAGAATATTAATAAATCTCACAGGAAATAAAGTTAAGGGAAAGAACAACTGAAGATCAGCTCCATCTCTTTTGCAACAAGAAATATGGTGACTCAATGAAAGTGTGAAACATCTTAGCCCTATGGAAGCACAATCTCCTTTCTGTGCCCAGGTGTCAGCCCTTTTCAAATGCTTTCTGAAATAGATGAACTTTGCCAATTTTGCTAAAAACAAGAATATGCCCATTTGGATCAAACACCTAAAAGTTGTTCCTCTTCTGGAAGGGGGAACTGCTGCTATTAATGCTGTCTGCAGTGCAGACAGAAGCAAATTGGATCCTTTACATATGTGGGGTATAACCTGAAACCAGCTACAACTTTTGGAGCCAACTGTTACTTGTGACTACCAGTGTATCTGTCATGTAGCAAGATCCCTGAGTGAGGGCAGAATGCAGTTTTCACTACCATCAGCTTCTGAATTACGTTTATTTTCAGAATTGCAGTAAATGTATATTTAAATGTACTAGAGTCATGGATGTTTATGCAGGTGAAGTTCATTCTTATAAATATTTCTGATAATTTATTTGGTGTAGAATTATTTAAAGCATAATTACAAGTTCTAATGACATCGTGGTATTGAGATGCTTTCTTGACATAGCTGGTTAAAGATTTTAAGGCTGTCTTCTATTGACAGATGTGGAAAACTTAAAATTTCTTACTTTGTTGCACTTCTTGACACAGCCTTACAACTGCAATGTTCTTAAAAAGTATTAAAAGATTATTATCTCTGTGTAAATGAAGTTTTGCACACACAAGTTGTGAATTCAGATACTAAAAGTTAACAACATTCAGAATTTAGGCTTCCTGTTGAACTTTAGTGCCTCATTGAGTGAGTGCCCTGCAGCTCAGGTTGTTTTAACTGGAGGATGGCTTATGTTTTCCATAGAGCATTTACCGTTACCTACTTTAGGAGGGGATAGTTCATGCTGTTTGCTTAATAAACACTTACTCTTTATTACATCTTATACAAATTAATTAATGAATGCAAATTAATTTATAATCCATCAACATAATTGGAGCACCTTTGCTTTCCAGCACCTTTGTCTGATGTTGCAAGTTGATTTCTTGCAGTCTTCTCTTGCCTATTTCAGTGACTTTCCAGTTGTTCTGTGTATCCCAATTTTTTCACCCACCGTTTTCCTAGTGGAATTGTTCTCTGTGTGTCTTTACCAGATTGTCTCTCCCCTTTCTCTGGTTTCTTCCCATTCTTGCTGGCTTAGGTCCAGTCCTTCGGTCTGGATGATTTCTTTCACCAAGCTTCCTGCTTTGCTTTGCTTTCCTTTGCCTCCCCCTTTGGAGTCCCCCATCCCTTTGAATGTGAATGCACATTGTCTGGGTAACAGCAGGTGTTGGGGACATGTCTCTAAGCATGGGGAAATGGGTCCCTGCTCTCAGCTCTGTTGTGTAACCTCACCCCAGATACGAAAACACCTTCCAGGAAAAGTCTAGTTTCACTCCAGTGCTCTGCTTGCATGAAAGTGCTGTGGATTGTAGGAAGAGATTAAATTGCTGAGACACTTCAGTGTTACATTCAAGCAGTTTTGCTACCAAGAACCTGAATTTCTGATCTGAACGGATGTTTGCACAAGTGCAGTGTTTTATCTCTGACACTGAGTTTGCTCTGTGCCAAACATGAAGTCTTGGCTCTTATGCATTAGGACAGTGAAATTTTCGAATACAAGATTTATGGGATGTTTTAAAAGAGGGCAGTGCTGTATGGTGAAGCTGGTTTTGAAAATTTTAGTCCACCTGGTTACAACATGGCAGTTATAAATAGCTAAGTCTTGGGTTGCAAAGTCAGAAAATAAAGCCTCGGTAATTTACATAGGATATATTGAGTCTTGAAACTGGTAAAAAGGGGTGTGTGGTGGTGGAGAGGAAGCTCCTGGTTTTTGGAAAGGCCTGTCCTGGGCAGAACAAGGTAGTTTCAAGCTATTCTTAAAACTCATCAAAGACTGCAGACTGTGGAGAACAGGATGACCAGAGTCCTAAAGAACAATTTCTGCTGTTGTGAGTGATCCGTGCCAGCCCAGCACAGCCAAAACCCAGCGAGCCTCTTGTGTTCCCTGAGGGCATCGCGTTATCAGAGTAACGCCAAAGAACCATCTGTTGACACTTCATATCAATCAGCGAGGCTGTGCTGAGTGCAAGCAGCTACATGTAAGTTTTCAGCTTCATTGCTGTGTGTAGGAATGATCCCTGTCTTACCAGCTGTGTCATACCAAACCTGCTTTTGAACAATTCAGCTTTGCTTCCCATCTTCTGTTCCTTTCCTTCTTTTCTCGCCAAATGCTCTTCTCAGTGTATATGGCTTTTTTTATTGCCTGTCACCACCATAATTTCCAAGCTCTTTATACACAGTTCTGTGGGTGCAGTTGTAACACTGAACAACTGAACCTTAGAGTTTGGTTGCTCCACCAGTTTTATAGTTGCCTAGTGTAGTCTTATGAATTACTACCTGCTAACAATACTTCTTGAAAACTGCCTTGGCACTTCATAGAATCAGGTAATTTATGTAATATTTTATTTAATCACTTGGACTTTCATACAAGCAGAACCACAACTACTTCCTAAGTTAATAAAATGTGTAAAGGGTAAAAAAGGGCATCTTTATTTTAAAATACTGTCTGAAAACTTCAGGAAGTGTTTCTTTCTGATCTCCATTGGAATTGAGACTACTCAATAAAAATTTGTCGCCTTTATAAACACAGGTTTATAAGGCTACTTAAGATACATAGTACTAGAGAAGAGAATAATATGGCACTGTATTTTGAATACATTTCACACCTTCACTTCACTCAGTGTATAGAGAACTTGAGTGAAGAGAGGGACTTCCACAGAAAAACAGTGTGTAGTGCCATTGTCAAAGACAATGATATAAACTTTATTGCCAAATCATTGCAATGTGACATGTTCATGACCCTGGATGCATCATGAGGTACAACATTCTTTTCAAGCTTCAGTCTGCTTAGAACTGAAGAATGCTTAAACTGCCTGGAGTTTAAGTATAGATTTTGTTACTCTGTAGTGGACATGGAGAAGGCAGAGACTGATAAATAACTGATTTTCTTTTTTCCCAGTATTATGTGTAAAGGGCTTCAATTTTCTGTTACTTACTTTCCATAGTTTGGGAAGCTTGTGCTTTATGCCTCAGTTTTCCTATTTCTCTAAAAGTGTTGCTGCTGGTAAAATCAGTTTCTTTTTTCAAATGTTCTCTACTTTAAAATTGAGTTACTAAAAGATATTTATATTGTCTAGTAATTACATATTTTTTTCTGGAATTGTATTAGTGGTCTCCTTAATGGTATCTCTGAAGAAACTGTTCTATCAGTCTTCTTTTTCAAAAGTTTTCCAAATATTCTTGGAGCGACGTAAGTGTATGTGGTATGTAGTAGTGGTTTTTCACTGATACAGACTGTACTGCTTTCTTGCCTGAATGCAGGTTTAGTTCCCTCTTATTTATTGTGTGTTAGAGCATAGCTTTTGACAATGTAGAGTCAAACAACCTATATTAGTTTTACTGGCCACTAAGAGAGTTTGGGAATTTTCAGTAGCTTGGTATCTTTTTTTAATACTATAAAGTGAGATTTTTCGCTTCAGTGTGTCTTATCTTGCTTTTATGGCTTATGTTTTTAGGTTCAGACTAGCTTCTATTTAAAAGAATAGGCCTCTCTCTCATAGTAATCTAAGCCAGTGAAGTCTAAATACTGAAATGGCAAAAGTGAAGGAGAAACGTTTTTCTCATTTACCTTTGTTACAGAATGAAAGAAAGGGAAAGGGTAAGCAATTTTAGAGCCCAGCTTTTATATTGAGGACCAGATTCTGTAAATTACAGTCCAGTCCAGGTTTGTTAGTCCTGAGTGTTATCAATGCAACCCCATCTACAGGTCCTCAAGCATTTTGGACAAGACTAGAGTACTAACCACCCTATCAGTGCTGTCACTTATCTACAATGTCATTATCTCAGATGTGAATTTCAAATCCTACTTCCAATGGTAAATCGTTCAGTAATTATTTCACTCTTACTCATTTTACAGTAAAGCAGTTTGATATGCATATATTCATTGCTTGTAAGGAAGTAAAACACTGTTTCTGTACTATTTGGTGTTGTGCATATGAGAAGCACCTTTGCTGCAGTGATTTTTTGATTAAATAATATTGTTCAAAGAGAGGGACTTAGGGTGAAGGAGTCTACTCAATTGTATTTCCAGGCTTAAAGAATATTCCTTGAATGAAAATCAGTGTCTAAATCTACTTGTAGAAGGGGATCTCTGTTCTGCTGCATTTTTCTGTTTATTGTTGGCTTACAGAAATACTTCAATTCCTTTATGATAGAAGTTACAAAGGTCCAGTTACACTTCTCTAACTGCAGTTAAAATCCCATCTGCCAATATGATGAGTCAAGTTACCTTATTCTGCATATTTGAACTTCAGGAGAATTTTGGCAGGGAGAGATGGGTAGGGACTGTTTGGTTTATGAGTTCAAAGAATAACTTGGAATTTGTCCCATTAATGAACAGGTCTTAGCCTAGAAAGTAGGATTTTATTTTTTTAAATAAATGAGGGGTTTTGCACTTTTTTGCTTTACAAGTCAGAAAATAGAGAAGTATGCACAATTACTTTAAAAATAACGGGGAGGGATTATTTAGATAGTAGGGTTTTTTTATTCTTAAGTTATTGCATATGAAGTTATTTATTATTACTTAATATTCATTTACTGAGCCCTGTGCATTTCAGAATGAATGGGCATTGTTAACCTGTCCTTGTCAACTAGACAGTATAGAAACAGAAGTTGTGCATGTATAGCCCATAAAGCAAATAAATTGCACTTTCAAATCAAGAGAAAAATAGATGCTATGGGTATGTATCACCAGCTTTTATCATCTATTGGGTCATTCTTTTTATTATATCTGACATGGTATTTAAAAAGCACCAGTTATTTTTGTGTGGGTCCTCTTGAGAATTTGGATGATGGAGAGAAAGGCGGCTTGACTGTAGAGAGTTGAGTTGCTGTGGGCTGTGTGATGGGAACAGGGTGAGTAGCTCCCTCCTGGTGTTAGGATCTGATACTTTCTTGCTCCTTGTAAGCAGTGTTTTTTTGAGAGGAAAGATGGTCTTGCATTCTCATGGTAGACACATCAACAGTTGTAATAACTGGCAGATGAGCTTTCATGTTAGGATTTTTTAAGGCAGAATAATACTGTCTCTTATTCTGAAATACCAAGAGAATTACTTGTATTGCTTTTGCAGAAATGTACATATGGGGAAATTTGTATGGGATGTTGCAGTCAGTATCACTATAATAGTATCTGTAAGCAATGTCCAAATTTATGAGTAACTTCCCTTGCACAGTGTTACTCAGTATTGGTGCATCTAATTTGCAAACAAGTACATGTACGTACCTCTAAAATTCTGCTTATTCAGTTTTTCTGTTTGGATCATGTCTTGAAACATTTCTTGCCATTGCTTACTACAGATTTCTCTTAATCTCTTTAAGTTTGTAGAGTTGAAATTCATTTTAATTCACATACCATTCTTTATTGCACTGCAGTTGTTTTTTGATATATTTATGGGATCTGGGAACAATATCCATCTTGAAATTGTTCTTCCTGAATGGTCTGCAGCATCTCCATAATCTGGGGGAATACTTTATGGATTATTGTTCTATTTTCTACAAATACGGGCTAACTGGAAGATCAGTTAAAAAAAAAACCTATTATAACTAGAAAAATAATGTCTGAGAAGGAAATACTCGCTGCTGTGGCTTTCGTCACCCACCTGAAGCAAATTCTTTATTTCACAATTGACAGACACGTTTTTCTTTGATTATTTTGAAAATTTGATGCATATTATTTGTTTTTAAGAATCGTATAAATATTTTTCCTTTAAATTTTGTTATTTACAGCTCCATTTTATGTATTAAGTATATGGAAATATATTTTTATTTAACTGCTTGTTTCTCCCAGGAAAGATGATTACCTTCTGAAGTTTGGCCAGAGTGTTTTGTTTTCACAACTTGAGTCCTTCTGATGACCAGTACAAATGACTAATGTTCACATGCTGATAGTTGCTGGTTTTACAATGAAAAGAACTACATCTTGTTTTGAAACTGGGAATAAATATCTTCATGTGTATATTGGTGAGGAAAGTTTGTAGGTTATATAGGTTTAATGGAAGAACTGTTAAATGAGACATTTGGTATGGATATCTTCATATCCTTTATTACCAGTGCTTGACCTTAATAGTTGTTAATTATATTAAAAATAAATTACTTTGGAAAGAAGTTAAATAAAGTGTTTGGGATTTTCTTTGTTTTGGCAATAGCTTCTAAAACCTGAAGAGGTGTTTAGAAAATAAATACTTGAAAAGGAGTAAGTGCTTGTGCTGATTTTTGTCCTTCATTGAGTCAGACAATGAAAATGCATTAATCAGGTTCACTGTAATTTAAGTCTCACTCTTGTTCTTATGCACTGGCACAATGTTACACTTCTAAGTTAAAATGTATTTCAATCCAAACGAATGGCTTTTATTTTAAAAAATAAGGTCTTGTACCTAATGCACTGAAAGCCTACACAATGTTGTCAATCTAAACCATGTGATGATTCTTCCAGCTTGTTTTATTTCAGACACTCATTAAATCCATACCTGTTTTTATTTAATAAAATCTTTATGTCCTAGGATACTCAGATTAATGAGGTGTGTGTGCATTCACATGCGTGTTCAGTTTCCCATAGGTTCTTAACAATTTTTATTAGTGTTATTATTATTTTAAAGTAACTTTATGGTGGATAAATGTTTGTCTTTGGCTCCCTCTATCTGCCTGCCACTACTTGTCTTTGTGAATTAATGCTTTTTTGTAATTCAGTCAATCAGATAGATTTGGATCAGCAGATAAGGTGCCTGCAAGTGTTCCATATAGGTGTTTGGTAAAATAAAGAAATAGGGTGAAGAGACATGGAGGACTACTAAGGAATGTAGTTATTCAAGCTTAAAAAAAAAAATTTAATGTCTGCATGGTTTTCCATTCTGGTTAAAGTCTAATTTCTGTATTAGGTTTCCCATAAAGGTACAGTTATAGCTCAAAGTATATTAAACATAAACATGGATTTAGCCCTGTCTTGCAGCAGTGTGTAGTTGTGTGGTGGCCTTTTGTTTCTGATTTCTAGTTATGTTAGTGCTCTATTGATACAGAAGGTAACGAGATTGTTCTATTAGTGATTTCTGACTAACAGGAATTATTTGATATGCTAAAGCTATTTCTGACAGAAGATAAAAAGTTTTGACAAACATGCATGGCACAGCAAGTGTCCAATTCTAAAGAGCAAAATAAATGCAAGCCACCATTATGAGGAACACAAACAGCCTGAAAGCAAGTTATCAGTAAGCAAATAATTGTTGAACTGTTATGAATGGAATAGGATGTTGAAATAGGGCATGATTGGCTGATGTTACATATGTCCTTGATTACCTTCCTTGTGCTTTTATCCTAATAAGTGACATTCTTTGTATTCCCTTGGATGGCTAGACAGTCTGACACTGAAGAAGAATAAATATTGCATGTGGTACACATTAAGCTGTCATCTAGGACAGCATTTATAAAAAGTAACTAGAAAAATTCATAAGAAATTCTGCAGTGCTACAGTTTCCTGGCTCCAGTCATAATTGTCAAAGTTCTTGACACATTCAGGTCTTCTGAAATGATTTGGGTTTACAGTTACTTGGTGTATGAATAATTATTAAGGATTCATTTTCTCTGATGATGCAGACTGGTAATGTTAGTTCTCAAAATGTTGCATTTTCTTTTAAGGCCATGTGATAATAAAAAAAATACAAGTGTTGTATGTAGCTAGTCCTCTTGCAGAAGTCAGGACCAGCAGATGTGTATATATAAAATAAAAGTAGCTGATAAGATTAGAAACCTCTTTCTCAAATGCTATCTTTGAATCTTGCTGGAAAATCCATTATGAGCACACATTGTTACTATTATTCTACTTTGGAAATAAGACCTAATTTTTGTGTAAAATACCAGCCTTATGTTTTTCTTCACTGACTTGACATTGAGACTCAAAAGCAGCATAGCAGGATATCATCATCTCTGCAAGGGCAACAGAGAAAAACCTTTTCAAACTATCTAAGCTGATGAGTTAGTGTTTGAATGGTAATTATTTTAATCTTTAATTTTGAGAAGAGGGGAATGTAGTAGTTATATTCTTCATACTTCTAACTCTCAGTTTCTTGTGGTGACGTGTCTGTTGACCAAGAAATATTCAATGACTCATTTCTCATTCTGTATATTTATTTGTCACCTAATGTAATACCATGATAGTCTATAGAGTTTGACACAATTTCACTATAAATATTTTAAAGGATGCTTCCAGCTCCCTCAGGGACCATGTCAGTGGAGCATTCTCACTGTATACTGTGTTCATGGTATAAAGTAGTTTTGCTGTATACAAAAACATACCCTTCTTCTTTTGTGGATACATGCCTCTCCATTTGTCACAGCATTGTCTGACTCGTCATCATTAAAAAAATTATTTCACTGAATTAAGAATATGCCCTATGGAAAAATAGCCTGTTACCACCTCATCAAGTTACTTGAGGACTAATGTAATTTTAAAGGTAACATGGTGCTTATTTTCATACCTCTTCCAAGTAGCCTGTAACTTACAAGACCTCATTGTAAGAAGCTAGGAATGGGAAAATAGAGCAATTTGGTCTTCCATAAATTTGCATTTAATGTTAACTGAAAAGCCTTGGAAGAGATCTTAGAACAGGTTAGGAAAAAAATGTTTATTCATGGGGACAGATAAAGCTGAAACACCTCTTTTAGTTGAAGAAAGTTTTTGCCAAGTGTAACACTGCTCAAATGTTACAGGTGAGTGTTAACTCTGTAGACCACTACAGAGCACAAAATATTTTCCCAACTGGTAAATTGAACTGTAAGTCCCACTGTGGGAAATTGCTTTGCTGTGCTCCAAACAGCAGTTATCTTAGTAATTGTACCTGAATTCTTTTGTGACTAATAGACAGTTGATGTCCTTCTTACCACGACAGAATTATTTTATTGCAATATTACTAACTCTAAAAAATTCAGTTAATGTGTGTTTGTGTAATTTAAGATAGGCTGAGTAAGATTTTTAATTGGTGCTCTGAGAGCATTGGTTTTTGAGTTGAGAATGTGCATAACCCTACATTTCACATTCTAAACCGGCGCTCACAACAAGGAGCTTATCAGAGCAAATTGTCTGGTCCATCCCCTTCCTCACTCAAAACCTAATGACCCTTTATCATCATGGTTTACATTGCTGGACACAGATGTGAGAAAATACAAGTAATCTACAGGTAACTACAGTAGCTGCACTGATGTTCTCAGAGAACTGACTGCTGGGAAGATAAAAAGCTTCCCACAGAGCCTGTGACTTTCCAGCAGCAAAGCACATCATGAGCTCATACATGAAGTTTTATTTGCTGAAGACTCACAATAAGATGCATTAGGACATTCAGCAGGGTCCCTTCTTAGATGAGCACAAGAATTCAGTGAGGTTGTTAGTTGATGTGCTAGTGCATTGCTTCACACTAAAGCTAGAAAGTCCAACAATACCAATAATGTTTCTTTTTGAGAACATCACAAACTACAGCTGTAATACGATATTGATGTTAACATAGTTTGTCCTAGACAGTAAATGATCTAATGCTGTCAGACTTCTTTTTTTCTTCTTGTGGAAAGTATTCAGGCAGGAAGCAAATATTCTTTAGGAAAAAAAAATCTGCTAGCTGTTGAAATACAGAGTTAGCTAGATACAAAGATAGAAGTAAAGTCTTAAATGAGAAGACTTGCATGTGATTAATTACTTTCTTTTTTTCTCTGCATTTTTTGTTGTAATCATGAAGTAGATCTAAAAATCTGTGCATGTGTTTGGATACTTTTCCAAGGAATGGGAAGGAAGTAAAATATTTTTAAGATAAATTTCACATACTGTAATGTTAAGAAGGTAGTGGTCTTGTTGACTATTTTTTTTTTTTTTTTGGTAATTCAAGAAGCTGCTGTAATACAGCTTTTATTTTTAGTGATTATGTGAGGTTGAAATGTATCTATTAAACCAGATGGGAATGATCAATGTGAATCAGCCTGTCTACTCTTTCATTCTCTTCTGAAGTATAAAACCAGTAACTTATGTAGAAAAATTAATTTGGATGCTGAAATGCTTTTTTTCACATTTTTGTAATCATCAACCAAACAAAAACTCTGAAGGGCCTCCTCCCACCCTGAAAGAAACAAAAAATAAAACCTTCAAGCAACATCCCCCCTCCTCTGGTAATGTGAATGAGACAAACTTATGTCTGTTTTTTAATTTAAGTCCTTCCACCCTCTTCAGTTACCTTCAGGGCTACTGTGTTCTGTTACTGATCCTGGGGAGTTGGTCCATGGGGGTTCAGTGCTGCTGTCCGTGGCAGACCTTTGAGCAAGATCAGGGAGGGCTGACTGTATGGCTGTGGCTCTCAAGCTGAGCCACTGACCATAGCAGCAGTCTCCTTAATTTTCTGTTTTATTGTTGATCCTCTGTGAGAGAAAACTACAAGAGACTGTGAAAACTGTTTGTTCTTCATCATTGCCACTTGCCTCTGTCCCACTGTGTTATGCCTATTTTCCAGCTGATGCTGACCCAAATGGAATGCTGTATTACAGAGCCCAGTAGACACTTTCTAAGAAATTATTTTCAGTAATTACACATACCTTTTGGTTCATGGTAAAGACATGCAGAAATATTTTCTCTTTTTCACTAGCAAATAGGACCCAAAATATATTCTGATGTTGTATTTTGTCTTTTGATTGAGAAAGACAAAAGAAGTAAAGGGGTATACACATTGAAAGATTTATTTCTCCTCCCTTCTTTTTTAATATTGAGATTAATTATAATAAAATCCATTTACAAATTGCAGAAAACACTTGATATATGCTTTTTATGATATATACTGTGTTTCATATTCTGTAGTGGCTTTCATTCTTAACTACTGTAGACATACAGAAAAACGTTGGCTGTTACAAAGTTTTGTTTGAGCCTTTTAAACTGAGTGATTAGCAGAAATAATGACCCTGTCAGCCTTAATCACATTAAAAGGTGGTTAACATCATTTAATTTTTTCCACTTAATATGCGAAAATTTCCAGTAGATTTGCACTGAAGGCCATTGAAATTCCATTAGAACAAGAATAAAAATTTCAGGCATCATTTATTCAGAGAAGGAATAAAGGTCTCGACTGAAAACTGCTGAATCTTTCTATTAGGGAAACTATGAATCATTGCATTGAGCAGTAACTTCAGTTCTTACAGTACTGAATCTGGGTTGTTTCTCAATGAACAGAGTGCATTTATAGTGTGGTGCTTTTCTGAAAATTGCAGCATAGAAGTTTTGCACAAATTCAGTAGGTGCTTTCTCAATAAAGAATTACTATGTAGTGTTTTATAACTGCTGTAGAACTGGGGAAATACTTCTGGTTTAGACATCTCATCACTGAAATTCTGTACTTTGCATCATTTTCATTAAAACATTTTTAAAAAGAGAGTATCCTCTTTCTGATTGATCTGTAATGTATGGTTGTGGTTTCTTTGTGGTAAATAGCAAAATGAGGACATGTGCAGCTGCAACTGGAATATCGAGTTGTATCAAGTCTCCTGCACTCTTGGCATTTCTTGTTGTATGCTCCAAAGTACCAAAAGTACAGCATAGAAATTTTTCTTCCTGGGAAAGATGCAGTGTTTGTTAGCTTTGCTGTGAGAAGATACAACCTGCTAAGTGGAGACACTAGAAGTGCAACTATATGTTCTGTGCTTTCCTAGGCTCTACTGAAGGGCTTGTATTGAATACTTCTTTAAAACAAATATTACTGTACATATCTAATAAGATATACCTTTATTGATTTCTTTTTATGTTTCTGGTACTTAAGTGACTATACAGTGGATTAGGTTTTTTTGTTGGGGTGGGTTTTTTTTAACTGATACTTTGTTCCTGAGCCTAGTTAATGTCAGCCTATTTCATAATTACTTTGCCCTTATTCTAGTTGGAAAGATCATTAAAATGCATTGGATTTGTGCAGAACACAAATTTTAAAATTTCAGTATTTGGATGATTTATTTTTTAAACAAAATGTAATAAAATGTAGTGGTAAATACTTAATGTAGTGCTAAGTGCTGTGAGATACACAGTGGCTAAAGCATCTTTCCTAAACTTAAGAATTGAGCAGACCCAGCAGGAATTTGGAAGTGCTTTGGATCCAAATGTACCTCTGTATGTTGATGAACAAAGGACACTGAGTGGGGGGTGGGTCCCTTGCCAGGACCAGAACTGTTAATCACACAAATTAAATAAAAGAAACTCAGAGTGTGGGAGTTACCAGAAGAGTAGAAGGGAGATGCAGATTCAGTGAAGAGGTGTGAGTCTTGTGGAAACATCTTGCCTAAAGAGCTTCCTTGTAGAAGGATGGAAGGCTTTTAAGTCTCTAGAATGACACTAGGAAAAGAAACCAAAGTGAGCAACAGTAACTGTTGGATGGAATGGAAAAGGACCTGCATTTTAGGAAAAAGGGTGGCAAGAGACTGTAGTCAGTAGTTTCTTCTCCTTACACAGCATGGCATGAAATTCAGAGGTACTGTCTTTTTGTTTCTCTGCTCTTAGCTGGTATCTGTGACATGAATGCCCTACCTCTTCCCAGCTTCTAGTCTGTTGGGAGATGAATATTCGCTGTAGCTCCATTAGCTCAAAGTTAGATTTGTGTAATGGGTATGTAGTGAGTACATTCAGCTTAGAATTTAACTTTTTTTTAAAATTTTGTGGTTTTTTTTTTTAGAAATTGGTAGTTAGGTACAGCTATATTAAGTCTTTTAATGTTGTAATTGGGAGCACTCAAGTCACAAAACACCAGAATGAGGACTGCCAATGCATTTCAGAATGCATGTCCTGCACCAAAGGGTTTTCTGCTCGTGTGTTTACCAAACATCTCCCTTTCCTTTACAGCCTACCTTGTGTAGGTCCATGGAAAGGAGGAGCTTGCTCTTGATGCAATAGGGTTGGGTTGCATAGGATACTTCTGAAGATGGGATCCCCTTCCTCTGGAGCAAAACTTGATACTGATGTGGAACTGGAGGAGGACAAGGGATGACTTTTTGTTAAAGGTATCTTAGATTTGGTGATGGAGAAGAGGATTTTACTTCTATCTCTTAGATTTTTATTTGTGAAGTAAGAAAATTTCATTAACATTTTCACATGTTTTGAAAATAATAATGTTCTTAATTTTCTTCATATGACCGATTAGGATAATGAAGTCTAGTATTCTCATTAGTGGTATTTTAAAAATTTGTACCTTGCTCAAATTTTGAAATTACTTACTGCCAAGCTGTGGTACAAATACTGCAGCCACCTTTTCTGCTGTGCCTATACTCTCCTCATGACTGGTACTGCTAACTATACATGGTGCTGTGTACTACTTTTAACTGTTAATAACATTTTATTTTGGAAGAGCAGAACTCATGAAGTCCAGTTTTCCAGGAGGTTGAGTTCCAAAGTCTAGTTTTCCAAGAGTTTGAGTGTTGTTTCCTTGCTCCTAATTTGAGCTCATTCTTTAAAAAGCTGTGACATGGTGCACTGAACAGCAGGTACCATCATACTCTGTCACTTGGGAGGACTTTTGCGTGATGGTCAGGCTGCTGCTGCTGCTCAGCTGGCTTGCTGCAGCCAAGTCAAATATGTGATAGTTGGGTTCTTTATGCCTTTTCTCCAGTGGAGGCATTGGATTTTACAAAACCTGTAGGAACTTGTTTTGTATGAGATTGAGACTTCTTTGTCCCACTTTTGCATTTCTGTAGTCTTTATGTGCTTCTGAATTCACAAACTGTAGTGCTTGCTTGTAACTACATGGCAATCCTTAAATTGCTGTAATGCCTTCTCTGCATTCAGTAGAGAACCAGTTATTGTTGGTAGCTACACAGTATAATTATTTTCATAAATTAATTAAGATTTTTTGGACAGTAGCTGATTGTTTTACACGTAATATTGGGAGGTCATTCACAGAACCTTGCTGCTGCCTTGGGTTAAAAACATTCTGCTGATTTCCAGCCTGCTTTTCCATGTCTGATTTGTTTCATTGGTGGGTCTGGCAGCTTTGTCCTGTAGATTAGGTAGTATCTTATCTAATTGGTGTTTACCTCCAGTACTTACCTAAAACAGGTACTGTCAGTTTTCTCTCTGTCTCTTGTCATTTACATGAGGTTTTCATTCCTGTAATAATCTTAGACCTGTTCTGAATTTAGCTGACCACAGCTGCACATGGTACTCCACATGCTTTCATGAATAACTTGTATGCAGACATGGTGCATCCTCTTAAATGAAGGGAAGCATTTTCAGTAGGATCTATAGATTACACTTTTACTTTTTTTGTTGTTTTGGTGGCTTAGAGTTTCTCTGAAGATGACTAACCCATCGTGATACCCCTTCTGTATCACTTCCAGTTGATGATGATGACTTGGTACACGGTCTGTGCAAAACCGCTTCCCTGGCTGAATGAGTAGATTCATACACAGCACACTATCAAATACTTTCTAGATGTATTTCTCTTGCATAGAAAATCACATGTCCTATCAATGAGAGAATACATTTATCAGGGGATGCTTTATTTTTTTTCCTTTAAACAAAATTACTTGTGTTTACCAAGGTTATTTTCTGTGATCATTTCTTCTTTAATGGTGTCATTGCCCAATCAAACGAAGTGCAAATAGCATTGTGATCTGTGTTTGATTAAGTGCCTCTTTGGTGGAAACATGGGTAGACTGTGATGTCCCAGAATAACTGCTCACTCTGTTTTAGTATTTTTCCTTTGGCTAGAACAGCTTTTACCTATATATTACTTAGTAGGGCTCTTGACTGTTGAGTGGGCCTTTTCCAAACTTACATTCTTTGGCACTTCTAAAATAAAAGAAGATCTGTTAGAGTATTAAAACAGGAATGGGGCTTTTTTGCTAGTTACTGAAACTTTGTTATGACTCGTGCTAAAGGATATGATTGCTGTAAGCAAATAAGCAATGTTTCTAATGATAAGAAAATATCTGGATACAAGTTGAATAATTCACTGTTGCTTTGGGCATATGTGTTATTTTAGTCTTCAGTTGCATGATTAGGTGAAGTGTTTTTAATTGCTGTTTTGGATAGAAAGGGTGAATATGCAGAAAGTAGAAATAATTTTTATAGAGGCTTTTAGAAGTCTAGGCTTTTAATGACAATACACCTGTAATAGGTTTATTTTTCACTCTAACTGTAGATCAAACCACATTCCTTATACTATATCCTGTGCATATTTGAACTACTCTGAAAAAGTGAAATGATGTGATGTTTAGCTGGAGAGAAATGTCAAAAACAATGCATTTATATGATACAAAGGATTTGCAAGCATGCGCCAGCAATTGATAGTAATATTATAATTAACTCTTTATACAGCCTGTTTTTTATTCATGAACATTTTCATTTATGTTGACAACTATCATGTATGGCACAGGGAGCCTTTTCTTTACTCAGAAGAGAATGAACATGAATTTTTATGTTTTTGGGCTTATGTTCTGACTTTCTATTGAGAAATGGTTTCTGGGCCAAGTCATAGAAATTAAAGTAGCTGGCATTTTAGGTTTGGCTTTTTGATCCTGTTGTTAGTGCTAGCGTTTGCAGTAGTAAAACATACCAAAGAGTCCTGTAAGTTCAAGGTGGAAGTTTTTTTCAGTCAATTTTTTGTTGTTGTTGTTAAAATTACTGGGGGCATTGAATGCATCATAATTCTAGAATCGATAAGAAAATGAAGATAGATAAACTAGTGGGTTTATAATAAATAAAATATTAGTTTTGTGTTTGCAAATAAAGATGTTTTATACACACTCACCCACAGAATAAGAGTATTTATTTCTGACAGAAATTTACTTTGTCATTCCATTTTTAGCCATAAAACCTTCTTGTCTAACAGATATCCTTAGAGTTTGTCAGATAAATGGAGCGTGATTTCAGACACTGATCCAGATGTTTATTCCAGCTCCTGAAAAAAAATCAAAGTTAGTTTTTCCCCTAGGATAAGTATGTTTTAGTAGATGATTCAGATATTGGCAATTTTTTTTTCCATTTCACCATAGTGTAGACAGGTAAACAGACTGTGTCTGTAGAATTGAACATTTTTGTGACAGCTTTTCAAATTACTGAAGTGTATATTATACAAGACATCTCTTCACACTGTGAAAATCCTTGACTCATTTGTGTTTTACTCAGACATGGACATGTTCGTATGACAGTACGGTATATGCTGTTGTACCTAATAGACAGTATCTTTGGAAAATGTATCGGCATGTAAGACCTGAGGCACACCATATAGTTTTTCTTAAGCATCTTAGGCACTTAAGGTCAGAGTTTGTTTCTAAAGCAGTCTATGAGAAGGGGAGAGGGAAGATGTTTTAAGAAGAAAGTGGAACAGGAGCCCTATTTTCACTTCTCTGAACTGTCCTCAGAAGAGCCTCCTGCTTTATTAACCATAGAGGGAGCAGAGCAATATCAAGGGTCTAAATCAGGTGTCTAAAATTAAGTCTTGTATTCTTTGAGGTGCTGCAGTTTGTGTATTAACCATTCAGCTATATAACCGTTTCATATGAAAGGTTAGAGCTCTCTGAGAGCTGAGAGCTTAGATGATGATCTTTCTCTTGATAAATATCCAAGTTAATTTCTGATTTATTGAGTAGCATATTCCAGCCTAATAACAAGTTTAATATTTTCTTCTTCAGCTCCCCACCCACTCCAACTTAGTCCAATATCACTAGCTGCTGTGGTTCTTACTACTAGTCTCATTAAAATTGTTTTTTAAAGCATGGTTCATATTGTGTTACCACAAAATGTTAGTACTTGGTAATGGTCAGAGGGGGTGGGGGCTTAAGCAGGGATTATTATTTTAAATCCAATGCTCTTATTATGGTAATATTTGACTCTTGCAATTTTAATACTTGCATAGTTTTTAACAAGTGATGAAGTGAGGAAGAGAGCATTTATGTGAATTCTGTGGTCTGGAGAGGCTCTGCAATTAAAATCACACAGAGTAACTCTGGAGAAGCAAGGAAGGCTTCTCTCTCTATCATGTATGAGCAGGAGTGGATATTTCATTAAGAGAACTGGGGAGAAATATTTTGACCCAGTTTGTTTAGGTTTCATTAAATTGTGTGATGCCAGTGAAAGTCAAAATTAACACGTTGTCTTACACATTGCAGCATTTTTAATTAGCACTGGTGGAATATATTCCAAATTAGTCTCTATAGTGTCTTATTTCAAGTGTTGTTAGTATATATTTATTTCATTACACAGGAGTTTCATGAGGAACATTTTTTTTGTTTGGGAGTATGGCCTTGTATTTGCTTATGTGTACACAATACATAAAAGAATCAAAGAATATAAAATTTAAATGGTGGTGTCCATTGTGTATTTCATGTAAAGTTTTTCTTGTTAAGGCATTACATGTTTTTTTGATAAAATATTCTACTTCTCCATGGCTTGCAATTTTTTATGTGTTTACATATCTTGAGAGTTTGCTATAATACCATTGATATAAATTGTCCTACCTTTTATGTGTAGTTGCTTTAAGAATAAAGCTTTCCATGTGACATAAGAAACCCTGTCAAGAGATAAAAGTTAAAATTATCTTAGAATGTAAACCTGACTGGAATAGGGATTCTTCCTTCTGATCTGCAGGAGTATCTCAATCATCATCATTTTGCACATCTCGTGACTAAGATTTGCTCCTTCTGTTATAATTTATGAACAACCATTTGTTAAATTATTTTGTTATAGTTTTCAAGATAGCATTTCAAAACATCGCATGTTACAAATGATAGCAGAAAGAACAATAAGATGTTACTTTCCAAAGGCATCTTTTCTGAGCAGTGTATGTGCTTCAAGTGTTCAAGTGTTTTGCCTGTAATTATGAAACATAATGTGCATTATTTGTTATGGTCAGCATTGTTATGCAGTCTCATCAGTAGTCCAGTCTTGACTGTGCTTGATCCTGTCTGACAGCAACAACTATGATTTGGGGTGATTTGTTGTTTGTGGGCTTTTTTGTTATTTTTTGGGTTTTTTAGTTCAGACACAATTAACTTTCAGAATTGGCAGACCAAGGAGAAATGGAGACTGGAAGCCCTTCACATACCAGCAGGTACCACAGCAACAGTGTAGTACTGTTTTCATTATTGTTTAAGTCATAAATTGGTTTTGATCACTCTAATGAGGAATACAATTTGGATAAAGAGATATTACTGAAGTCTTCAAAATCAGATCAGAAACAAATGTTTTAAAAATAGATTTCAAGATCTTTATTCTTCATTAATTATACTGCTTACAAATTTTTAAATTTTAATTAAATGTTTAATTCCACGTAAACATGAGAAAAAACGTCTTTACTGTGAGAGTGACAGAGCACTGGAACAGGCTGCCCAGAGAGGTTGTGGAGTCTCCTTCACTGGAGACATTCAAAACCTGCCTGGACACGTTCCTGTGTGATGTGCTCTAGGTGACCCTGCTCTGGCAGGGGGGTTGGACTAGATGATCTTTCCAGGTCCCTTCCTTGATATTCTGTGATTCTGTGAATTTTCAGGATATTGCATTGTTTCCCCCCCCCCCATCAGCTAACACTGTTTTCTGCCTTGAAGAATCTATTTATTGATGATTTCATATGGGACAATTTTTACTTGGGAGTTATACAGGCGTTATATATATATATATGTATACATACACACACACACACACAAGCGTTCTCCAATACAAAACATCAACATTCCTGACCAAACTTGGCTTCATGGCATTGTTCTTTTTTGATGGTAGGCTAAATTAAGGCACTCCCATCCTTAAGAGTCTTCACCTATTCCTGCAGTTATATTGGCACAACCAGCTGTAAGGATACATGGGAGAGTGAATTCATCCAGTTGAAAGAAGAAGTGGGGAGGGAGGATATGAAGAAAATAAATACTCGCTCCCTCCCCAAACTGCTTTTTGTCAGATTATTTTTATTGGCAAACTGCTTGAGTGTGCTTGCAGGGAGTACTGCTAGAGACCCTGCTCCATGTGCAACTGGTAGCAGAAAAGCAAATGTAACATCTGGATGGATAAGGAATGGGATAAGAAGCTCATGTCCAGGTTATGAAAATGTTTCTTTAGAATCTGGGATACAACATGAATGAAAATACTAGGTGCAGTACTGGTCACCCCATCTAACAAATGATTTTGCAGAATTATAGGGGATTTAAGGTAATGGCCGTGATGGAGATCAAGGCACTGGAAAAACTTGTTTTGACACACATGAGGCAGAGAGCCTGGGATTACTTATGTTTCAAAGAACAATGTTAAGGAAAGTTATAAACATCTGTAATAAATGGCAAATGACAGTGTTGAACAGGAGCTTCTTTTTTTTTTCTTTTTTTTTTCTTTTTTTTTTAATACAATATCAGTTGAAATTGCAATGAAGTTAAGAAGTGTGAGGTCCAGATCTAGTAGAATTAAATACTTTATATACCCATTCTGTCATAAGATTCAGAAGATCATGGGATGTGTCACAAATACCCTGAATTGTTGTGGTAAAGGATTTTAAGGACTATTCCACAGCATGTTTCAAGGCTCAAGTCAGCCTGTGTTGAAGATGTGAGTGACATCTAACATGTAAGAGAGTTTGTCCACCTTGGTCTCTTGTAAGGTTCATCTGGGTGAAGTGACTAACTACAGGAGGGGATGTAGACATGGGACTCTAGGAACATATCAAGGAACTTAAAGCATTTAGGATGCATAGGATAAATGGAGTTCTGAGTTCCTGGAGCTCCTGACCAAGGATCAGACCAGAGTATGTAGGCAGTGCTTTTGTTCTGAAATGTTAGTAGAAACTATTTGCAGGTGAGGGGTGGATGGTGGGAAGGGACCTTTTGAAATCTAAGGTGTGCTTCCTTCTGGCCATCTGGGAAAGGGGAATTTAGAAAATCAATTGTAAATGTCTCTGGTGAGTTGAAACGGGATTGCCTAGGTCAGTAACAGGCACTCCCAAACCTTCTGTAGATTTATCATCTTCATAAAAAGCAAATGATTATGGTGGAGAAGAAAGTACCTTTTTATTTTCAATGTTTTCCTGTTTAGTCTTCCTTTATCATAGTGCAAGAGGAAAGGGACACTCTAACAAAGGCAGGTAGCAGTAAGAGTTTCAGCATGTTAATGTATTACAGCAGAGTACCAGCTGTGCTTTCTGCTTCCCATTCTTAACTTCTGCCACTGACCTATTGTGTGATACAAAATTATTATAAACATTTGCTTTATCATCCTCATTATTCCATTCTTGTTGATTATATAAATTTGGAATGAAAGCTTACTGAGGCTGGGAATGTTTCTTATTTGTATAAGAATACATATATATGTACTATATTGTAATTGCAAGTGCACTGAGAACAGTGGGGCCTGATCTGTAAGGAGTCTGTGCATGCTATCAGGATGAAATGGCATCACTTACGACCTGTGTCCCTCAGTACTGGCACTTAGGTAAATTAGATCTTCCTCTCCCATCCCACCAAATCAACTAAAGCTAGTGCTACTCACAGTAGAATGTTTTGGGACCTGGCAAAAAAAATTAAACATTGCCTGATTTATCATCATTATGGGTAAGTTGTGGATAATGGGTGAGGATTCAGAAGACAATAGAAAGCCACAAAGAGGGAAGAGGAAACAAGACATTTTTAAGTAAAGGAATTTTTCTTTAATTTCAAGACAATTATTGGAACAATTAAACTGTTTTAATTGCCTAGAAGCAAGCCAGTTGTCTTAACAAATTCATGCTGGCTTTTACTTGTTTAAATAGTCAGATGACTCTCATATTTTGTTTGTGATCAATTTAATGTTCTTGCACATAGTGAAGAGTTATACTTCACTAGATATTGGGATCTTTATTTTTTTTGTTAATGCCATACAACATTCATATAAACAAGGTAGGAATATTGGCTAGAGAGAGCACAGTTATTCTTCACTTTCCAGTGGAAGAATATCTCATTATAAGATGTGCAGAAGTAGCTGCTTGTTGAAGACTGTTACGTATTTTCATTAATGAGCTGGATGATGAGCATTCTTGTTAGATCTGTGGATGACCCTAAACCAGGAGAAGTCCAGGTATGTGTAGAACAAAATTATAATTTAGGAGCATCTCAAGAAATAGAAGAAATCATTAGGAAAAAAACCCAAACAAACAACTTTGAGAAGGATTTGATGTAGGAATAATCAGCTATGCAAATATAGTATTAAGAACAGTTAGTCAAGCAGGGTCATACAATATAAACTGAGCATGAGATAATGTTGCAGTGCTGTCAGAAAAAAGCATATGCTACACTGGGTTTTATAAACAGGAGACTCACTTGAAAAATGTGTGAATTAATCCTCTAGCTATTTTTAATGCTTATTAGACGTTACTATTGAGAGGTTCAAGAAGTGCATTTCCTGCATCCTTCCAGAACTTTTAGACCAATTGGAAAGAGTCCAGATAGGTGGCTTGCAAGAAAAATTAAAATAAAAAAAGAAAGACCTGCATTTTTAGGTATGTAAAACCCTGCTGCAAAGAAATAGCAAGTGTGTGTATTCCCAGTCCATAGTTTATAGGTTCAATTACACTAATGCATTTAAATTGAAATAAAGATGGCTTAGGCTATGCATATGAAAAAGTGGGGAACAAAGCAGTAAATAGATTGAGTTTGGAAGGTTTTAAAAATCAGGGGTTGCTCAGAACTGTCAAGAGGAGAGCCTGTTGGAATTGCTAGGTCCTCTTGTTCTCACTCCTATCTATAGATTTTTTAAAAATTATTATTATTTTTCTCCACTCTTTTGTATCTTTGGATCACTTAATTTCATCTTACCTGGTTATCTACATTTGTTTCTTTCCTTCTTTGGTGCTGCCTGGTATTTTCTTCTTCCCTCCCATGCTGTTTTTTTTCTGCCAATTTTCACTCATAGTTCAGGTGAAGAACAGAAAAACAATGGTTTCTTTTCCCTGTGTTAGATGGGGTTTTTTTGGTCTTGCTTGTACAAAAGCATAGTTTGACAAATCACCTTTCTTCTCAGGTCAGTTTTTCAGATCCTCTTGTCTTGCAGTTGTCCACTGAGCTTAAGTTCTCTCTGTAGCTTCTCTCTTCCATCAATACTTCTGATTTCCATCTGAACTCTGTCTGTGTTCCCAGCTGGATCTCTTGTGTGAAACTCTGTCAAAAATTTATAGTTAATGT
Organism: Chaetura pelagica; assembly: GCF_000747805.2. NCBI lineage: Eukaryota > Metazoa > Chordata > Aves > Apodiformes > Apodidae > Chaetura > Chaetura pelagica. The sequence goes on along the minus strand of NW_009952974.1, from coordinate 12,755,595 downwards.
ACATTCTGCAACTTTTGTACCTCTTTATTTTGGTTTTCTTCAGATTTTGGTTTCTTCTTCCACAGGAACCATCACCATTTTAAAGTGAAGGCACTCCATTCTGCACAATTCCCCTTTCTGGGCCTCTTTACTTATTGGCCTTCTCAGCAAATGCCCTCATTTTTAAACCTTTCTCTAAGATCTGTTCTCATTCTGATTCAAGATCAGGAGTTAACTCTGGTAGTTGTCCTGATCCTTCTACACATAAAGTAACTTGCTTCTTTAATATACTTTTTGCTTGCCAGGCTGATGCAAAGTTAAAGACTGGAATGCCCTTAAATGATGCCTTTGTCATATTTTAGGATCTAGTAGTAGCAAGAAAACATTTTGGTCTTCACAGGTTTTCTGAGTTAGTAATAGATAATGGTAACATGCTTTTGTCCTACCTTATCTCAGCCAACAGTAACAGTGTTAGGTGGAAGTGAGCATCTTCATTCCTCTTTGCCATTTTTCATAGACGGGGTTTTCAGTGCTGCCTTCAGCTGCAGGTTGTTCAGATCTGGTTTTGTTCTTGTCTTGCCTTTGTTCTCGTATCATCTTTTTACAGTTATCTTTTTAATTGAGTTTTCAGTGCAACTTTTACTGAAGTTTCTATTTTTGCCATCACAGAATGAATAGTTGTCTTACTGTGTCTTGGGTCTAAATTTTTTTCCAGAAAGAATATTTTGTCCATTTGTGGTGAATAGAATGAAATTTCCATTCTGCAACCCTCTGTAGTTGCTGTTGGCATGCTCCTCCTCCCCACACAGCACCTGGAGGGAAGAACCAAGCCACCTCTGCAGGGGGAAGCTCTTGGATGTCCAGAAATGCTCTGAGAGATCCCTTGCAGTTATTACTGAGTAGTGCCTTTCTGCTTTCTGCTTTATGTTTTATAGTAAGAATGCAGTTTTAACTCTACTAATAATGGTGGGTTTAGAAACCGAACTAGGAAAGAGGATTTTTAAAAATTGCTTTTACTGCATACACTGTTACGTAGTTTTCATTTCACTTTGTCAAGAAGGGTTTTCATCTTGAGCACTTGTTTCTTAAAGTAGTTTCAGCTGTTAATCTTGGTCATTGGTTCTGCCCGTTCTACTGGTTTGGATTTTTTTTTTAATTTTCATTTTGTTACATTTTAGTATGTTGGGTTTTTTTTACCTGATATTTTCTTGTTAATAGTCTTTTCTGTCAGCCTAAAATTCAATACCCTTCGTGACTGATTATCGAGTATAGCATGAAATAATGGAGAGAGACTCCAGGATTTGCTTATCTTAACAAAGGCCCAAATAAGTGTACAAATGTTTTCCTTTTACAGATATACAGCATTTCCATGGAAATCCTATGTGCTCAAATAGAACAGACTTTGACATTAGTTGTTACCATTTGTTAAGAGCACACTTGGTTATCCCTAGCAGGAAAGCAAACTTGCACTATTACTTTGATTATTAGTCAAGGTTTTTTGTCTTGGAAGATTTAATTTAGAAATATATCAGTATTTATATTTGAGCATTTAGTTGGTTTTGTTTTCTTTATTTTTAGGGGAATTCCTTGGTACTTTTTAGTAATTCCTGTGACATTGCAAGTCACAAAAGTGAAAGACTCAGGCAGAGAACCTGACTGTCTGTACAGAGTGGGATGCAGCACCTCATTCTTTTAGTGAGGCTGTAGCAGGTCTGATGTCAGTCACTTCAGAGACCTTTAGACCTCAGCGCTCATTTATTGCTAAAATGTACCAGCTCTGCTCCTGCATTATGAAGATCATCTGTCAACACTTTGAGATATTCTCCTTTGTTATTAAGCTTGTGATGCTCTACACTGTCAGGTTTTTTGCCAATTATAGTTAAGGTACAATGGTGTATTCACTGGATCAAAGTCTCACACTGGCGGTAGAGGAATGATTTGTAAGTCTTTATTCATCTGAATTGTACAATAGAATACCTGAGGAATGCAAATAATCCCTCTGAGGACTCAATAGAAAAGCTGTTAAAATGACATTCTAAGACTATTATTATTCTGAATTGGTGTTTTAGCCAAAGTAATTATTTCTTATCTTGTTGTTCCACAAAATAGTTCTTAGTTTATTGGTTACAATGACCATATTTACCAAACAGATTTTGGATCCAATTTTTTACATTACTTTCATGTTCATTTCACTTTTTCAAGTTTGCATGTTTTGCTCTGTATTTCATTTGGTACATTATTTAATTAGTGTAGAAACCAGTGTTAGACACTTCCTAAAAAAAAAAAAGGTGGAATGCACAGATGTTGAAGTACACTTATGAATATCAGATCCATTTCTAGATACATTTCCTGTAAAAGGCTGGCATTCATAAGCTCTGAACTCTGATACCCAGTTTGTTTGCCAAAATAAATTAGTGAACTACAAATGTCAGTTTTAGCTGTTAAATGTCACATGTCACATTCAGAAATGCACCTTAATTGTGATTTTCAGTTCAGATGTTTCTGAAGGCAATAGTTTTTCAGTGTCAGCCCTGGATACAAGACTGTATTTTCATTGGGTAACTGGAGGAAAAAAAGATAAGTATAATAAGAATTGAAAACCACTGATGGGGTATTTACATAAGTAAATGATAGAAGACCAGCCTTATATAACACACGTGTGAAATGTGTTGAGTGAAGTTGTATATTCTTTGTCCCATCTAAAACCCTACTCAGTGGGCCATGCACTTAATCTCATAATAGCTCTGATCCCCTGCTATTTTCTTTGACAAATGTGTGTTGATGAACTTGTGGTTCAGTTCATTTTTTTCTGAAGTAACATTTGCATTGATTATTTACAGGCCACAGTTTCAAAGCACTTCAGTATAATAGCAGTTAAAACCTTAGTCTAAATCTTGGAGATTAGCAGGACTAAGAAAAAGAACTCAGCAAGCATAAAACCCGTGTCGTGTGGTGGGTGCTTCAGGTCTGAAAGATCTACACAGCACCCAAAGGGCTGTATATTGTACTTTCTGTCTGCACTACAGGAAATATTCTCATACCTCTTGAGTTTTTTCTTACTGAGCATACAGAACTGTCATTCTTACCATTCACACCTGTTCAGAAATACCACCCTATAAATAAGATGGAACTCCTTACAGGTAATTTATCATCTCTCCAAACATTTCAAATAAATAGTATTTGCAGTCATGAATGTGATGCCTGTGTTTAAAAATTGTTTAAACATTGGCTATTGCTGCCATTTCTGCTGTTTCTTTATTTTTAATGGGATATTGAACATTCAAAAACTAGCACCATAAATCTGTAGCTCTAAATTTGTAGTTTTGTTCAACTAAAAAAATTAAATAATTAGATGTAAGGCAAACAATTACTGATGCTGCCAGTTATTGAAGAGCAATAGGAAATGTGATTATTTATTTAAAAATAAATACTTTAAAAAGCGGTATAATATCTAGAAGCTTTGTCCTGGGGAGATAGGACAGGTGAGAGAAAGGTGGGAGAAAGTAGTAGAAACATGGCCCAGTATTCATTAGCTGTGACATACTATAAGATCAATAGCCAGAAAAAGCAGGGTGCTGCTTGCTATCTAGGAGTTTATAGAATGTAGTGTTTTCTTCTGTCTGCTAATATCTGCTGTCCTAGCCACTGAAATGCACTTTGTTTAAGAGGGGGGGTTGGAAAAAGGCAAAAACTGAAGACTCCCAGCTTCACTGAAAGTAAAAAAGTTATTGTTTGAATAAATATCTTTCTTGGGAAAATGTATGTCCAGAGATCTGCAAAGTTTTATTCAGTTAGTATTTTAGATTGCAAGTATTTAACCTCTACCAAAAATCTAGTTATTGTCTCAAATTATGCTTATTTCTGATGGATTAAATGCCAAACAGAAACCAAGAAACAGTGAAATGTTAATGGAGTACACCTGAAGCAATTGCTGCCTGTTAATGCCTTGACCTTGGAAAGTAATACACAAAAAGATGGCATCATAAAACCGTGCAATTCTTATGAATATGTATGTGCTACTTGATAATAATGAATGTGGTACAGCCATGCATGCACTACAAGATAATGTTGTGCCCTTTGTTGTCTACAGGTTGATAAAAATTAAAGAGTGGGTGGACAAGCACGACCCGGGTGCTTTGGTCATTCCTTTTAGTGGGGCCTTGGAACTCAAGTTGCAAGATATGAGTGCTGAGGAGAAACAGAAGTATCTGGAAGAGAACATGACACAAAGGTTAATTAGCATTCATTTTCCCTACACTATTTCCTTGCAGTAATTTAATTGCTTGCGCTGATAGAATAATAAATGACAGAGTAATTACCATTATAAAGAGAGAATCTTCTCCTTTCTTTACCATGAGACAGAGTGAAAAGATTTATTTTAAATTAAGTTTTTAACTGTCATCTGTCATCTCTGTACAGTGTTTTAATTATAACATAGGTATTAGTTATGTATATTTTTGAGAAGGAATGATCACCAAAACTATTTTGTCATCCATGGGGAACAGGGACATAGGAGAAAATTTTGCCATAATTTTTCTGAAGAACTACAATAAATTGTTTCAATATTGAATTTCAGTCAAACCGTTATGCTCTTATGACCTAGAGTCCTGAAAATTGCATGAGACCGAAAGTGCTGCCTGATAGGGTGACTTAAATTTATCCCGTATTTCTGTACCCTGCCAAATAAACAAATCAAAATCCTGTCTGTGTGATGCTGCACTGAAAAAGTAGTTCTGAAGAGAGTTCAAAGAAAAGGCTGCTGCGATTACTGCTGTGTTTAAAAGTAGACCTGGTGTCTTCAAGATACGTGGTGTCTTTCCATGTAAATTGATTGCTTGAGGCATTTAGCTGGTTTAGATATCTATGTTGAATGAACTGTATTAATTTTTTTATTTTTTTTCAGTGCTTTAGCAAAGATCATTAAGGCTGGATATGCAGCACTCCAACTAGAATACTTTTTCACTGCAGGCCCAGATGAAGTGCGTGCATGGACCATCAGGGTAAGATTCATACTTATTCATCAGCTATATCCAGTTCCACACTATTGAATTCAGATTGATATCACTGACTTTGAAGTTTGTCATGGTGGCGGTTAGCTAGTCATTACAGATGAGGTTTTTGTCCAGGATAACTTTAATTATTTGTGAGCTGCTGAACAGTGAAAGTGGAGCTGCATTGATTGAGGCAGGTAACAATTGATTCTGCCTATTACATAGTCTGAATTTCTTCATCCTGTAGAATCTGTCTACCCTCCTCCTGTGGTCAGAGATAAGACGTACCAGTATTGTGCTTGCTTAATCTGTGTGACTGGGTTTGTCTGCAGTGAAATTGATGTTGCTTTTCATTTTGTATTCACTAAGTTTGTTTGGGTTGCGGGTGGTTCATTCCTCCTTTGCTTTGCTCGGATTACATTTTCAGCAATAAAAGCAATATAACATCATTATATTCCTCATGGATACACAGTTGGGCTCAAAAACCTAAAATCAGTGTTCAGTAATTCAGGTGATTTACTGACTTCAATATTTAGACCTAGTTTATTTTGGTAGCTTTGTATGTTTATCCAACAACTCATGTAATGCCTAAAATCATATTAGGAATTTAAAATATTGATGCAGAATGATTATAGCCGTAGAGATTGACTAATTTATTCCCGGAGGGCAGCAAGAGCTGAGCTGTAGTGGTTTGTCTTTGAATGTAAATATGTTATAATATAAAGATAAGTATTGAAAAATATTTTTTAATGCATATAGTTACAAACTCTGTCTTAAAAATTACAAAAATATCAACTTTTGGAAGTGCAGATCTGTTAATGAGCTGTTGGTTTTTGCATCAGTTTATTTAGTGCTGTGCAGTGAATTTCAGTGCTGTATTTAATTTCATTCAATGGAATTAATTTGTTTTCATTAATCAACATAATTTCCAGTAAATTTATATTTCTATTAATACTGCTACAGACGTGTGTGTATGTTTTAGCACATTATTTTCTTAAAAGCACATTTATTTTTTTAGCCTTTTCATCTCCTTTTTCATTATAACTGCTAGCTGAAGTCCCTGAGACAGCTACCATAATAATATAAAAGCAGAAGTTTTGTGGTTCTGATTCTTGCCATGGCTTTTAAAAGCACATTCTGAAATTTTGCTGTTTTCAGTAGGAGAAATGCTTTATTAGAAAATTTGAAAGCTGGTTTATCTTAAGACTGATTGTAAGTATCTTTGATTTAATGTGCAAAGATATTTAGTCAGGTAAGCATCAGTGAGTAGCCATATTAACCCAATACATCTTTTATTGTAAAAACTGTGCTTTACACTGTCAGACTCCTTAGCACTTTTACATGCTTTATTAAGCAGCCTTTAGGTCGCCATTATTTCTCAAATTTCTCTCCATGGTTGTATGTGCACAGAATGTATGTCCTTGTAATTTAAAGCATGCAGTTATGATGGATTCTTCTCTATTACATAAACTTAAATTATCTTATAATAGTTGCCTGTGTTTTTTTTAATTTTTTAGTTATTTAAATAGTTGAACATTTTCTAAGATGCTAATTTTATTGTGTTATATATTAGATTTACTTTTATTTCAGAATAATTTTACTGAGCTATTATGTGGGGCTTGAGATCCGTGAATAATTTTTGCATTACAAATATGGTTTGCCAATAAACATTACCATTTAAGTGAGGTTATTTGGATGTAAGTAAAGTCTTGAGTAATTTAGGTTTAAAAGTTATGTAAAAATCTTTATTTTCCTCACTTTCTGTGTGGAGAGCCAGGGATCGAAGTGAATCCCACAACAAAACACGCTCATAGCCTCTAAAATCAATACTAATGTTGATACCTATTAGGAAAAACAAAGCTTCCCTTCTGTAATATCAGTTGTTTTTTCTGTGGCAAAGGCATCGATCTGTATGTCCCAATTTTGAGACTTACCCTACTGTATGTGTCATATTTCAACTGAAATGAAACAAAGTTTCAGCAGACCCTGAAAGCCCATAAAAAGGAGAAACCCCTTTCCTGTAATCAGTCATCTTAAATGCAATAATTTTTCTTCCGGTCTTTCCTTTGACAGAAAGGGACGAAGGCTCCTCAGGCAGCAGGGAAGATTCACACAGATTTTGAAAAGGGATTCATTATGGCTGAAGTAATGAAATATGAAGATTTTAAGGAAGGAGGTTCAGAAGCTGCTGTCAAGGTGAGCTCCTCATCTTTTACTTCTTTCTTCTTCTATATGTGCCATTTTTTCCATTTCAAGTCTATTTTTCACTGGGAGGTTGTTCTTGGTGCCAAGCAAATCATAAGTCACCTCTAGCAATAGCAAAATCTATTTTCATCTGTTAATTAGGAAAAAATTCAAATGCACCAACTTACTGAACAGGAATACAACTATTTCAGTATACAAGATATGACAGTTTGTGGACTAAATGGCCAGAAAAGACCAAAATGCTGTGCTAATTTTTTTTCTCTGCTTACATGTTAGTGTTCAGAATTCATAAGCTTTAAAATGAACTTGGTTTTGCAAAAATAATATTTTTATCATGAGATAGCAGATATTTTTTTAAATCACCTCTAAAAGGAAAATGCAACACAGAAAATCTGCTTTTTCTAATACAATATAATGTTTTGAGCTTGATGTGGGATGCAAATGGTTAAGAAAACACCTTTTACAGAAATGAAGCTTTTTTTTTTTCCAGGATTAGTGGATTCCACTCCAAGACTCTGATAGGCATAATTAGAATCTTAGATTTTAACCATTTCAATATTTCATTCAGTTGCCCTTTGGTGTCTTATTCAAATATTCAAAAATGCCATGCCTTGCTTTGATTGTTCAGGGTGACTGTAATAGTTGCATATAGTCCTCAAAAATACCGTGTAATAGCTGAAGTTTCCTAGCTACTCTCTACTGAATAGACAGTGAAGGTGTTTAGTGGAAAACTTTCTTGAGCTCATGCTTCTTTGTAGTAACACTTGTATTTACAAGTTTTATCTGCTTTCTCAACACTAGAGGGCAGAGACTGATTGGGTGCCCAAAGTTGTGCCCTTCTTATAGCTGACAAATTATATTTGATTTAAAGTTATTAAATATGAACTCCTGCGTGGCAAATAAATGTCCTAACAAAGCTGTTCTCCTCTGTGTTACTGTTGCATTATTTCCACTTTTTTTAAGAAGAAGAACTTCCCCTTATTTCATATACACACGATTTCTCATTTGGCATTTTTTGTTTTATTAAGATCTGTATTTTATAAAATTCTAATTATAAAGCACATTAATTTGATTTAATCAGTTTCAGTATTTGAAGGTTCCTATGCACTATAATGTGTTAAAGAATTTTAAAGGTTCAGCTTTTTTATTTTCATTTGCTAGCTTGAAAGGTATGCAAAATTATGATTTCAAATTCAGCTTATTCTCAGTGGTATCACTAAGGAAGATCATACTGAGCAGCGGGACTTTAATAGGTTTGTTTGAACCCCAGGAAGTGAGGGGAAAAAAATCCCAGTATAATTGGTTCGTTGCGGCATGTGAACTGCCTTATGAAAAGGGAAGTAGAGTTGTAGTTGTAAAGTGAAACCACAGCTATAAATAAATCTAATATTCTGCAGTCAGAAACCACTTTAAGTAACCAGGATTCAAATTTTGCCAGCAACAGTTTTTTGACGCTTAAATCTGAGTGTTTTCCCTGGGAATCTGCATCACTTAAATACCTGTTAAATTCATCCTATAAGTATTTTCCTTGTGTATTTTTATTTGTGTTTCGCAATGTGAGATTCTAAACATCAAACTTCTCTGTTTAAATTTTATGTAATGATTATATTGTTTTGAAATATCTGTGAAGGAAGCCTGTTTGCATTTGTTGCTCATTTTTTAAATAGTTTTTTTTTTAGAAAAAGACTCTTGCTCTTAGAAAACTGTTATATTACTCTAAGCTTTTCAAATTTGCATTGAATACAGTGTTTCTTGCCATATACAATGCTAATTACTTCTATATTGCTGGCAAATTCCAAAATTAAATTTGGGAGCTTTTAGGAGTCAACTGAAATAACAGTGGTAATGGGAGTTGCTTGCTTTGTATGTTATCAAGTTGATCGATTTTTAAGTTTGATTTTGTGTGTGTCTAACATCAGTACAGCATAACTAATTTAATGCCAGTGCTGTGAACTATACACTGAATAGCTCTGTGTGGGCTTTGTAGTCTACAGGGATATCACATTATTAGCAATCATATCTGCTTAGGCAAAGCTGGCTTCTACAGATGGCTGCTTTCAAGTGCAAATGAACTGGTTAGACGTGTCTTGTTTAATACATACTCAAGATTCACAAATGGGTATTGATTTTTTCAACCAGTGTTTCTGATAGCAATGGAAATGGATTAAATGGTCTCTAGAGAATTTAAAGGAACACTGTCACTTTTAATTAACTGTAAACTGGTAACAAAAATACATAAGCTTGCATTTGTGTGTAAAAATATATTTTATTAAAGAAGTCTGTGCCACTTTGACAGCACGCAGTAGTGTGCTAAAAAAAATCCACATTGTTGCTTTGTGGAGGTCAGTTTTTTCTACAAATATTTTTCAGTAGTAAATGTGTTAGACTGTGAAATGTCTCTGTACCTGTGCCTGCAGCTTACACTTGCTGATGATTTTTACAGCACTGTTTTATTAGTGTTTATGCCATCAATTACTCTTAATTATTCTTGACTTTGAGCATTATTAGGAACTTCAAAGGAAAGAACTACCAAATCTACTTGCAAGTAAACCTTTTATAGTCTAAACAAATTTCCAGGAGGTGGAAATATAAAAACATTTGCAAAGTACTATTTTTTATTTATCGACAGTGTCATATGGGATTGTTAGTACTGTCCTATATATTTGTCAAGGCTGTTTTACCTGCAGTTTTCTGTCAGCCAGCACTACTGGTGACATTTAAATAAGGAACTAGAGCAACAAGGTTATCAAGCCTCTAAATTCCTAGACAGCAATATGGGGAAATACTTTGCTATACAGAGCAGGTTTTGTGAAAGAAAGGTGTCTAAGTTAACTATGTACCTTTAATCTGATCTGTTCCACTGCAACTAAGGTCATTAGTTAACAGCTTTCCTGTAATGGGATCTTAGCATGCCACCACTGTGATAGTGTCATTGAGAATAATGGCACAGTGAGGTCTTGCATGGAAGCACTTTCTCCTGCAAGAGACAACTTCAAAACAGGAATGGTTATTGAACTAAAGCAGAAGCTCTCAACTTTTCCATATTGTAGATCACTTTTCAAGATAAATGCTTCTGCAGACCACCTCCCGCCCAGTCTGTCAGTCCTAATGCCACAGCTTCTCTGTAGCCTCTATAATGCCAGGCTTAATTATGACAAGATAAAGATAGAAAAATATAATAATTATTTCTAATACAGAGAGTACTGATATTTAATAGATTCCTTGCCTATTTTCTGCTCTCTTCAAGTACAGCATTTTGATAATGAATTTCCTTTTCATGTCTTTGGTCTATATGCCTTCTCCTGTATCCTGGTTTCACAGCCTATCTGCTCTTCTATCTGTCCCTCTGAAGCAAATTTCTTCTAAAGGAAATGTCTGGCAGAAAAATGGAGCTTGTATTTTGTGCTTCTCAGTCCTTCATTATCTGGGCACAAGCAGACAAGAAAGCCCTGCTCAAGGCACAAGGCATGTGCAGTTGTGACTTTGGCACAGGGTGCCTGTCTTTGGTTTTGACAGCACTCGCGTGTCCAGCTGCTCAGAAGTAGCTGAGACACCAGTTTAATAGCCACGCAGCCCTGGTGCAAACTCTTGCTGATTGCCCTTTCCAGCAATAGTGGTTTAGATTCCTGCCGCCAGCATTTGCTATCTGCAGGTTTTTTAGATGAAGAAAAAGAGAGCCTGAAAGCTGGGGGGGCAGAAAAAGGAGTTGTTTTTAGTGTCCTTTATCTTAAGACTTGCCAGAGCTTACAGATTTCCCACTATATAATGCAGCTGGCATTTAAGCAGTGGATTTAATGGAGGTTAAATGATTTTTGTGTATGTTTTATATGTATGTAAAATCAAATTTTGTCAAACCTGAGCAGTATTGTGGCTGTCAAACTCTGAAGCTGAAGTAGTACCATTTCTTTACCAAAATATATTTATATAATTACAATTTGAAAATACTATAAATATCTGATGAAATAATCCATTTTCCTTTTGTCTGTTCTATTTGCAGGCTGCTGGAAAATACAGACAACAAGGCAGAAATTACATAGTGGAGGATGGAGATATTATCTTCTTTAAATTTAATACACCTCAACAACCCAAGAAGAAATGAATATCAGATATTGTTCATTGCTCAGAAATAAACTGTGCTGCTTCAAAAAGCACATGAATTTTTATTTAGGGTGGAATATCTGGAAACAAAAAGCATACAGTTTCTACCTAGGGAACCTCCCCTCCCCCCCAGTGAAATTATTCTTGTTTGTTTTGAATTAAAATATGGCACCTCCAGTGAACATGCAAGTTCACTAAATGTGAACAGCTTTGCATTTGAAACGATTAAGACCCTACTCCAAATTGTAGAAGCTTTTCAGGAACCATATTACTCTCATGATACTTCATTAATCTCCATCATGTATGCCAAGCCTGACACGTTTGACAGTGAGGACAATGTGGCTTGCTCCTTTTTGAATCTACAGATAATGCATGTTTTACAGTACTCCAGATGTCTACACTCAATAAAACATTTGACAAAACCAGCCTTGGTGTGTTTGGGGATGTCTGTATTGACTGACTGTGGTGTGCTGAATGCGATACGGCACCTGGCGGATGCTGATTACAGAATTTTAAGACGTGTATGATACAGTAACTGGCAGTGTGGGGCAGCTGCAATTGTATCTCGAAAGTGAGTCTTTCATGGGAATCAGAAGATTAGGATGCCAGTGATTTGTCTCAAAAAAGTTAATGAATTTGTAGATGGACATTCACGGAAAGATGATTGTAAGTATAATAAGAATTACGCAGCCTAAATAATTTTACTGGAGAGTGGAAATATATGTAGAAAAATAGTATTTTCTTTGAGACTGAAGCTTTTGTGTTCAATTTATTTTTAAGAACTATTTTGTTCTTGCCTTGAAATTACGAAATTGTGGAGGCTGGAGCAGTGGTGCTTGATGTTGTGTATCCTCTCAGGTCTGGTTTTCAGGCTAGCAGAGGGTGACAGTGTTGTGAAGGAAGAGGTGATGCTGTGCTGGGTAGGTAAGTCCTTCCGTGGAAATGTGTCTGCAGCTGTGAATACTTTTTTACCCCATTAACTGTGAGGGAGAGCCAGTCTCTTTGGGTAACACAGAAAAGAGTAAGTTGTGGGCAAAAATAAAGCCAAGTTAATACTTTTAATGTGACCAGTAGAGTTGCCCTTGCTAGCAGTATGTTTAATGTAGTTAAAACAGCTTGACTTTCTGAGATGCCTGTGCCTGTGGTTTCAGCTACAGATTCACTAGGATCAGGGCTGGGAGAGATGCTGATTTTACCTGTGGCTTGTTGGTGTGCCAGACCTCTCTTATTGCTGTGATAAAATCACTTGCTATATAGTTTGAAAAGGCGGCATATCACTAGCTAACCTCTCCTCTCTGCTTAAGGTATTGGGAGCATTGGTTGTGTCCGGTTCCGAGGCTTCCCTTGAGATGCCATCTTTGAGCTTCATTGCTCATTTCTGAAAGAGTAAGACATGGGTCAGCCAGAGCCACGAGACTCATTGTTGAAAAGTTGGCATCCTGCCTTTAATTGCACTGAGGAGAAAGAGGGAGGGCAGATGACTTCAATATGTAGCTGTTGATTTTGTTTTAAAATAGTGTCTCCTTTTTTTCGTGGTGGTAAGAGGGGGGAGAGTATTGTAAAGCAGAGAAATTAGGAGCCCTTGTAGTTCTCTTTTGTATAGTCTCCCTGTGTGGTTAATGTTCTTGGCATTATTTTGATGTTACCTAACTGAGAAAAGATTAGGAGCACCAAATCTTGTGTTAAAAGTTGAATCCAAAAGAAAATGCAGCCTGCTTGTTTCTCTTGGAAGTCAGGAACGTGCTAGTAACAGAGAAAGGCTCATGCTGGGTTATAGACACAATGAAAAGTGAGGGAGAAGTGGAGTATATGTGTTGGTGAAAGAGAAATTACCTCTTCACTGCACTAATACCTGCTGAATTGTGTTCTTTTGTCCTGTCTGAATTTTGTTCTGGTTTCCAAAATATCCCCATGATCATTAGTGAATTATTACATGTCAGTGAAGAAGTTGTTAGGAAGGACAGCACAATTAATGGATTGCCTGTAATTTTGCATCTCTTAGTTACAGTTAATAAGCTGTATTTGTTTAGATTTGAATGTGTGTACTTCATGAAACCTCCCTGTTCTGAAAATAACTTAAAAATCGAATGAAGTTGTTCTTGATAGGCAGGGCTTTCTTAATTTATTACAGTATACTGAAAATATAAAATTAACTTAAAATACTTGCCACGTCTTTAAAATATATATTATATAATATTTTATGTTTCAGCTTATTAACTTGCCTGAAAAATTTTTCTTCAGCTGTTTTAACTAATGTTCTTTTAACTACTGAAGCTAAGAAATTATTCCAGAATAAAAACAAGTTTTGTTAAAAGAAAGAATAATCTGATAAGCTCTGTTACTCCTATCACTGGTGGCAACTGCCCCATTAAGTATGTGCAGCCTCAGTGGGTCTATGCATTTAAGATACACAGCTCCTAAAAACTTGTAGATATATGTGGCAAGTTTCACTCTGTTTTAAATAGAATTGTGATTTAACTTGAGCCAAGCACATATTATTTATGCATTTCAGCCTGCACAGGTGATTCCAGGTGCCATGTACCCATCCTACTCACATTTCATATTTAAGAAAAAGAAGTGAAATCTGCTTCCATGCTCTTCACTAAGGTTTGGTGACCCGTACTCAGTGGGGATGATGATGGTGAGTAGGAGACCTTTTGCTTCTCCAGCTGGAGAAGGGTGAAAAAACATTGTAGACAATGTTCTTCCAAAATAGAGAAAGTAGGGAATTTTGCAAAGGAGGAAGAAGTACTAACCCGTCCTTTTAACTTGGACTTCTTGGTGCCTAATAGCCATGGCACTGATGGCATGTTTCTGGGATTAAAACAGTGCTAGTGTAACAGGGAAATCACTGCTCCCTTCCCCTAGACTGGCCAGAAGAGAGTGCCTGAAAGTGATGTGGAGATGTCTGTGAAAGCAGCTGTGCCTGCTCCAGCACGGGGGGTGACTCTATAGGAATAGAGCTGGAGAGCAAAACGGTTGGCACGGGTGATCTGATGTTCCCACAGCATGAGCTTCTGGGGCTGCCTCGGATGAGTTGCAGGGCTCATGAGGAGTTAAGAGTGCAGTTTTCAGTCTCAAGAAACAACCAGTTTGCTGTAAGATATCAGAGGGATAGCCAGTTTGCCTGCTGTGAGACTCCTGTGTAATGCAGAGCAAAGCAGGCAGAGTGTGTGTGTGTGAGGAGGTGTGATCAGGAGAGGCACTTTTGAAAGTGTGTTTCTGGTGAAATAAAAACATTGCTGTAGAGAGGTAGGGACTTAACTCATGTATTTTATTGGCAGCATCAGCAGCAATATCTAGGGGTTGGACACCCCAATACATGACATTTCAGACCATTAAGAAGCATGAAGAACTGAAGTACAATTTTGGAAAACTATTTGTACCCACAGGTAACTCTCATGTAGGATACAGTTTTCTGTCCTAATCAGCACTTCCTAGAACAGCGCGGGGGAGAAGGTTTGGGCTTTCTGTTTGGATTAATATATCAGATAAAAAATCATATTGTTTCATAGCATGTTACCTAAAGTAAAACATAGTGGCTGTGGCCAGTGATGAACTAGAAATAGCCACCTAACTGCCTGAAACTCAGGTGTGTTTGTCCAGCTATTTGAAAACTGTAGTAGACATTTTAGGAGGATAAGAGCTAAGATGTAGCTGTCCATCTCTCTGCTGCCATTTGAGTATCTTTGGGGTCAGAATCCACAGAGGAACTGAAGGATTTCCATGTCTTCATTAATCCAGTACTCAGGCTAGGGTGGGTGACAGGCTAAACCAAACATTTGTTTTACATGGTTTCAGCTGTGCACTTGTTGCCACAAGAAGATGTGGATGCTGAAGGTTGGCAAGGGTTAAAAAATGATTGGATAAAGCCATGGGAGAAGAAAAAGAGGATTGATGGGGAAAAAGAAACCCTGTTGAAGATAAAGGTGTCATGTCTGTACTTGAAATGCCCTCAAGTCACAAACTGCTGGATGCTGGGAGAAAAAACTGGTATGTATATGTTCTCTGGCAGGCATCTGCTGCCCACTGTCAAAAACCAGGATGCTGAACTGATTGAGCCTCTGATCAGACCCAGTGTTGCCAATCCTGCCTCCTCCCCAAAGCAACTGTCATTCAGAGGCTATCCCCAAACACCAGTAAAGAGCATGATCTCTTTAATGTCCTTCCAAGTTCTGCATTATTATTTAAAAAAAAAAAAAAGAAAAAGTAGTATTAATTTCAAGTTTATTTGCTGTGTCCAGCCCTGTAGAGGTGGTAGCATTGTTGTGTTTTAAATTATTTACCTGTCCTGATGGATCCCTTCTTACCAGCAGTCAGCAGTGATCCTGCACTCCCCTTTCTGCTAGGTTGTTTAAACACTGAGGTTTTCTCCTACCAGGTGCAGAGTAGGACCGTAAAATTACGTTTGGAAATAGCAATGTGTGTGGCAAGGTTTTCAGTTTTAAAGAATTTAGCTAAATTTTAACCTTTCTCTCCATGAATTTAGCTCACAGTGGGTACGGGAGGTGCAGAAATAATTAGAAGTTCGTAGTTGTGTTCCAGGCCAGGTTGGTCTGGGCTTTGTGCAACCTGGTCTAGTGGGAGGTGTCCCTGCCCTTGCAGGGTGGTTGGAACTAGATGATCCCTTCCAACCCAAACCATTCTATAATTTGAGGTTTTATTCCCCCCATGCTAATGCCATGTTTGATTATGCTAATCCACCATTTTGCTTCAATTAAATAATGAAAACCACTGGAGTCTTTGGGGAAAAAAAAAAAAAATAAAAAAAGAAAAATCCAACTAGTGGTATCCATCACAGTATCCCAACAGACTGAAGTAGTGGTGTGCTGATTGGGCTTTGAAAGTTTTGCAGTAATTTCTGCATTTCAAGGCTGTCTTTGAAGCTGTTATTTCTTGGCTTCTATCTACAGGTAGTGCCCATTCCTGGTCCATGAGAATAGACACATATGGCAGCGTGTTGCATATTGTGAAATCAGTTACATGTGTGTGCTTGCTGTCATAAACCAATGATTTGGTAGGTGCCTGCTCATCAGAGCTCATTAGGGCTCTGCACAGTCACAGAAAGCCTCCAGCCTTTCATTTTTTACAGGCAAAATCTATGTGCTCAGCACAGAAAAAACTTCATAAACCATACAGAAAATAAAACCTGTGGCTGTTGCAATAGTACATGTGACGTATAAATCAAAAAAATACACCCACCTGAGTCTCAGAAGGTAAGTGGGCCTGCAGATCCAGGCTGGCTGAACGGGAACGGGGGGTTTTCCTGCCCTCTGTGGCTCTGCTGCTGCGGGAGGGGAAGGTCTTTGGCTTCAGTGCTGCTGAGCCCTGCAGGGCAGGAACTCTGCACAACGGGGGGAATTGAAATGGTTAAGATAAGATACAGGGGTGTGTCCAAATGTGGATAAATAACCAAGGGCTATTTTGGTGAGGGCTGGGATGGAAGAAGTACTGCTCTGTGTCACAGTGTCTTTATCCCCAGTGGCCCAGACCCTTCAGAGCTGGATGCCCTGGCTCAGACCCCGGCCCCGCAGCTGCTGGCGGCGATTCCCCACCTTACCCAGGCAGCGCCCCTGGGTCTCACCTCATGGCTCATGTAAGCCTGGACTTGGAAGTGCAGAGTTAAATCCCTGCACAGCTCGAGTTCACTTGCTCTATTTCCGTGAGCCGAATGCTCATGGCAGCATGCATGGAGGAGGAGAGGTTTGTGAGAGGGGATTTGGGAAACCCTTTTGGGAGGACCTGCACTACCTCACAGCTGTAGAGCCCAGAGGAGCTGCCTGCACCTGGAGCACAGCCTGAGGTAAGCACGTGTGGCCCCGAGTCTGGTACCTACTGCAACAACACAGAGGGTTAGATTGTGCAAAGGGATTGATAAAGTTCAGTTTATAGTAAACATGTAATAATTTAAAGGTTAACAAAGTCCTTGCTCAGTAATGAGGAAGGCAGCTGCCCACATGAAAATGTTCCCAGGAGTGAGCTGGAGCAGGATGGGCTCTGAGGGAGGACACGGCTTCTCAGTGTGTGATCACCAGCACGAGGGTTTAACTGCACCCAGCCCTGGCAGGACAGGACAGAGGTGATGTGGGTGCCTTTGCCCAAGACTGGGCCCCCTCACTTCTTGTTACCTGCTAGAAAAACTCGCCTGTGCTGTGCAAGGCAGAATTAGCTCTTCCCTGGGGCTCTGATGCTGCTGAAGGGCCACCTTGCCAACACTGTAAGCAAAAGATGCAACATCTGCTCTCCTTTGAAGATTGCATGTAAAACCTTTTAGTTGCCAAAGAGTTAAACTTCCCTGAAATGTGAATCATGTGCAAAGTGTCCAAATTTGGTTGTAAATCCTGTTTAAGTTTCAAAGCACAGCATGATTGGAGGTAGCAATGGTAACATCAAACAGCCTTGATAAGATCAACAAATTACTAAGTATAATTGTTTGTGCTGGGGTGTGTGCGAGGAGATAAATAGCTCATAAATTAAACACCATTGCCTGAGGGTGAGTCATTCATGGATTCAGAGCTGTCCTGATGCTTGCAAGCAAAAAGTAATTCTCTCTTAGTTCAGTAATTATGCAACTCAAGAAGGAAAGATCAGCAATCAATGCTAGGTGTTAGGTGTGCTTGCAAAGGTGGAAGGGAACTTCTGCTATTGAAAGGTCTGTTGCTTGCCCCTGTAGTGGGGAATATTCTGACTGAGGTACAATTCTTCAATAAGATAATGAAGACTTGCATAAAAAAAAGGGACTAAAAATATCTAAGGGTCAGGTTTTACTGATATAAAATGGCAACACTCTCTTGGCTTCAACAGAGTAGCACTAGTTTATGCTAGTGGAAAATCTGGCCCACATTATTAAAGAAAATCAACAACCCCCCTGTGGTAACTGCTGTTAGTCATCCAGCCGAGTGCCTGTTCCTGAGAGGCACCCGGCACCTCGCGGGCTGCGCTGCAGCTCCTGTGCTCTCAGGCAGGGCCATTACAGCCCCTTCCTGACTTATTCATCAGACCCTGAGGATCTTGGTCTAATCAAGGTTTTCCTAAGGACAGAGAGCAATAATGTAATCTGTTATTATAACAACATCATCTTGTTGTTTACTGATGTTTACCAGCCATTAAGTATTTTTTTCTGCCAAATTCAGATAGAGATCACACTGAGAAATTGTATTTTTTGGAAATGCAGCGTAAGTCTCACAGCTGCTCAGCAACAGTTGCTGCTGGTATAAACTCCCAGTCTTTGGGAGACAACTTCATGTGTAACATACAACCCTCCTGACCACCTGGATCTTAAAGAGCTTTCACCCCAACTGTGGAGTGCTGTGATGGGGGAAGAGCAGTGGGAATCCCAGAGAAGGACAGGAAGCCTGTGACAGTCTTCAGACTTTCCCACACAGACAGCCAGCATCCCTTGACTCTGGGCTCCAATCCGATGGGTCAAGTGCAACCATCTGCCTATGCAAACAGGTACAACATAAAGTAAGCAAGGATAGAGATTAATCAAATTTTAAAATAGTTTTTGAAGTCCCTCTTCACTTGTCATGTTAAGGTGAAAAAGTTTATAAAATAACATCTTCCTCACCAGCAGCCAAAGTCTGATGTCTCCTTTGCTCATTGGGCTTCAGTCATATCTCCAGAGTGGCTGCGTCCAACTTGTGGTCCCCCAGCAGGTTACAGGTGAGTTCAGGGCTGCCCAGAGTCTAGGCTCGTGCCCTAGAAGCACAGCAGTGTGACCTCTCTGCACAGGGCTGTCCCACCCAGACTGTAGAAAGGAATTTTCCCTGGAGCAGGAGTGTCCCTATCTCCATTCCTGTCAGCCACAGTTCCCATCCCTCCTCCCCCAGACTGGGAGCATGTAAGGGGCAAGGCAGAGCTGTGAGGACACTTCTTACGTGGAAAGGGGCTGGAAATCCACACAAGACATAAATAGGTTTTTCAAGTTCTTACCAAAGGATGGCTGCTATTTACGTCCAACTGTTGACATATTTGTATTTTTCATAAATAACAGTGGGATCCTGCCCTTAATGTTTGTGGAGCCTTTCACAGAGCAGACTTTGTCAGCTCTTCCATGGGAGGAGTTCCCTCACTCATGAAGAGGACTAACAGTGCATCAGGTTTCATCTGAAGATATATAGGAGAGATGGAAACACAACTGGTGTAAAATTACATGTATGAAGTACATCTTCTCCATTAAGTGATGCCTTCTTGCAACATCCCCATCCCTTCACACACAGCCTGGCTTTTCAAAGTTTGCCTGAGTTTGCTGCAATTCCCACCAACCAGTGGTATGGTCACCTGGCGCTCAGGAGCTTGTCACCAGGTAAGGACACTTCTCCTGTCACAGGCTGCCTTTTATGTGCTGCTTGGCACATAAACCCTTTGCCTTGGGGAGGTTCGTGTCTAAACCCAGTGTGTCGGTTTGAGCACTTGTGGGAAGCGTTTGAGGTCAGCCCTGGCTTTGCTGGCAGATGCCATTCTGGGAATGGAAGAGAAATGTTTAATTTATATTTACTATTTAGGAAAAAAGCTGTAAGTGTGCTCTTTTATTCCAAAATAAAAATGTGTTAATGACTGGAGTGTTTAGCGCATTGGGGATGTCATTGTTTCCAATTACGTGCTATTCTGACGGGAGAGCACAGATTCTTAGGCTGAACGGAGATTTCTGCTGCAGCTATTTGTGCCTTTTAAAACATTTTCTTTACTACTTTAAGAGAGAACTCTAAAATGGCAATAATGACATATTATTACAAGTAAATTACACTATAAAATAGCATTAATATTGCGGTTGAAACCTAGAATTTGAAATAAGATGGAAATACTCATTTGCACGCA
Organism: Chaetura pelagica; assembly: GCF_000747805.2. Taxonomy (NCBI): domain Eukaryota; kingdom Metazoa; phylum Chordata; class Aves; order Apodiformes; family Apodidae; genus Chaetura; species Chaetura pelagica. The sequence goes on along the minus strand of NW_009952974.1, from coordinate 12,735,502 downwards.
GCTTTTGTTCTTATCAGAAACGATTTGGATTAGGAATGAGATGTACTTTGTGCCTGCACTAAGCTAGTGCTCAGTCACCTGGTTGTAGCTCAGGCTGTGAAGCTCATCTGTCAGAGCCACAAGGGCCAGCACAGCACAGGTGGCACGAGGCACCAGAAGCACCACGAAGCACCAGGCAGCTCTGAGGGAATAAGGGGCTGGAAACAGCTCAGGAAGAGCCAGTGCGTGCAGCAGAGCCTCGGGCTGGGTCTCTGGGGAGGGGCTGGTTCACAAGGGCTCCAGGGAGAGCATGTGGCCTCTGGTTTGTCTCCATGGTGGATCTGTACCACAGCACATGAAACCCACTCTTCTCCCATCTGATGAAGGAAGACTAACAGGGATTAGAAATGATTAATACCAAAGTGGGTGCAGGATAGTAATCGGGGATGTTGCACTCAGGGAGAGAGATGAACAATTTAATACTCCATTTACGAAAATTGTCCCTAGAATTTGATGAGCTTGGTCTTTAAAGGTCAAGGTTTCTTAGTCTTATTTTACCCCTCATCCACTCATACAGGAACATTTTTTAAACCCTTAAAGGTCACTTCTTTCTATACAGAGAAATTTTGCACTGCTGAGGTCTGCAGGAGAGCTCTGTCAGAGGGGTAGCAGAAGGGATGGGGTATCAAACTGCATTTAAGATGTATTCTTTTCTGGGCTCTGTTGACATTAAAGAGTAAGGAAGAAAAGAAACCATCTTCTCTTCATCTCATTGTAACCACTTTAAGTAGATTGCTCTGATAGTAGACCTGCATTTCCAAAGGCTTGTTTGCCTCTTACATAGCCTGAGGCAAAGTTTGGGCACATCCATCACCTACCTTTCAAGTAGGACAGCCACTGTACATTTCATCAGGACCACCAGCAAGGCCCCATGTGATAATGGGCCCTAAATCTTCCCATCTTTCCACCCTTCATCCCCAAACAGAATGAATTTCCTCTTCCTCACACCTCAGGCAAGGGCAGCCAGCTTGGTGCCCACCAAGGCAATGTAGTGGCTGTTTGATGGCCATAGGACTAGAGGGGAAATTCCAGGAATCCAATCACCTTTCTGTTACAACTTTTACTAATTTGTATTCCTATCAGCATAAAAAGTGCTTCTAGCACTTCTTATTTCTGTCAAATTGAATAATACAAAAGGAGGCAAAAAATCTGTGTTTGTGGAATAAGCTGGAGTGTCACCAGTATCTCCCTAATGCCTCTTTGCAGCAGTGACATGTCTCTGTTTTTTCTCTTTGCAGTAATTTTACTGTGGCACAAAGAAAATGAACTGCTAGCTGCTGAATCCTGTCTTATGCTCCTCATGACCCCACACAGGGAATTTGGGCCACCGATGGTGTCCACAGGAAACAGAGAGTGGCAGGGCAGGCCAGAAAGTGCTGCTGGGATGCTGCTGCCATCCTGGATCTGAAAGGTAAGCTCCAGCAAACTTCCCTCTCCACTGGTTAATGGGGCTAGAGGTCCATGCTGTGGCTGCCCAACTCCTGGTCCTGCAAGCAGCCTGTTTACTCCTGCCCTGACCCAGCCTACTGAGCTGGGAAAGAAAATAAAACCTGGTTGTAAAGATCCTGCATGCTCCTGACAGCATGGTTGTACTGGCAATGAACTAGCAAAGCAAAGTGGTGCCCTGGCTTGCATGTGCTCTGCTGCTGGTCAGTTCTTCCTGCAGGATCTGGGGTTTTTCTGAGAGGCAAATGAATTATTTTGGCAAACTGCAGTTTTGAAACATTTTTCAGTTATTCCATGAAGAAGAACATAAAATGTCATATAAGAAAGCCTCATTAAATATGTTCATTTTCAAAGTGTGTTCCTGGGGAGGTTTGGAAGGGCATTGGCATTGTGGCCATTCTGAGATGGGTATGTTCACTCTCAAACTAGTAGTTTTTTGAAATGTATTCTGTATTATTTCTAGCAATCAGTAAAAACGCATGTTATTTGTATTCCATTTGATGCCTTTACTTGGGAGGAAATACCTTTTAAATGCATTAGAAAAAAAGTTATACCATAATCCCCTGACCATCAAGGTAGGCACCTTCAAAATGAGGCAGCTTATTTCTTTGGGGGCCCAAAGACCAGTTGGTGGGCCCAAAGGCATTTGGTTCCTGAGCCTTGCTGGGGGCCTGGCTGAGGACCCCAGCAACTGGCAAGCATTTTGGTTCCTTTTGGTGCCCCCACTGAGCACTCACCCCTGAGAAACATCCATCTCTTTTCTCATTTCAATGTGGGATCTACCAAGCAGAAACACCCATTTGTCACACTACTGCTTCCACATGTCCCTTGGGATGTTGGAAGTGACAACTAGGAATTGGTCTGGGAAGATGGGGAGTAAGAACAAGTATCTTTCTTTGATGCTATTGAAAAAAACCTCAAACTTCAACTTAATCAGTTTTTAAAAATGCATTTAAGAAGAAACACATTTAAAAGCACTTTGACAGAGTTACTTCATTATTACAGGAAGCAAAGATGCAGAAATAAGCATAAGGGGTCCTGAGATAGGAAAGAGAAAATGTTGTCTAGGTCTTCTGTGCTAACAACAGAGTGTTTATGTTTCATATCTGAAATAACCAAAAAGGAAGGCAATGGCTCAGGCCAGTTCTGTTATGGTTTGCAGGCAAATCCAACTCTAATCGTAGCAATCCCACTGTATTTTGTGAAGCTATTCCATGCTTGGAGTTACAGATGTGCCTAAGTCTTTGCTAAAGACAAATAGATTTTTATAAGCAAATTAAGGGTATTCATGCTCTAAATCTTGGTTATCCTGGTGAGTTAAATTGGGGACCAAGGAAGCTTTTCTGGGTGAGAATTAGAATAGGCTTTTGTATCTCAATTCTATAAATATTTTTAGCAAATTTGCTATTTACCAATGCTCAAATGATGAGTGGGTATGTGGGAAATGCAGTGAACTATTAAAATGCTTGTGACATATCCTTGCATATTTAAGGATTCATGGATTTTTTTTGTTGGCTGGGTTTATGAGCCTGCAATACCGACTGTGCGTTTGTGCTTTCCCTTCTTCATAAATCCATGGCAACTTCTCAGAAAAGTTTTAACTACAACATGTCGATGCACTATAAAGGAAAGGTTTATTTTGTATATACCCTCTTTACCTGAGGTCCATGGTTGGACTCTGCATTAGAGCTTTTGGCTCTCATGTGCTCAGTTCATGCTTTTGATCATGCCACTCTTTGCACAAAGCTGGGAGAATTTCTGCTTCATAAAGAAGAAAATACAGACGCCTTTTGATGTCTGTAGAAATGCATGTTTGCTCTTATTTTTGAGGCAGGGGAACTTAGGGTTTAACATCTCTACAGTTTTTCCTAGGTCTCTGTGCAATCAAAGTTTCTAAGGAGGACTTAACGGGGAATAGAAATCATTTAGTTGTGGTGGTAATGGTGTACTTGATACATTTTTCTTTAAAGGTTGTACACTGATAAAAATAGTAAGTAACCTAGTCTACTCATAACTGCTTCATCTTTAAGTTCATGCAAGTTTAGGGAGCTGTAAGTGACTAAAAGGTTGAGTGGCTTAAGATTCACTGAGTGATACTGCAAATACAAGGACTGAAATACCAAAGGAGTAAAGGATATATAGACCTTTGCCCATTACATCAAGAAAATGAAAAAGTTAGGAAGGGGGAGGGGGGATTCCTGTGCTACATTTTTCAAGTCCTACTCCAAAAGGGGTAACCAGCCCATTAGTATAGGTGCCAGGAAGCTCGCTTTTGTGACATCTCGCCACACACACCTACTTTCACTGGACCATAGAAAGATCAATCCTGTCTGAAAACCACCCATTACCTAAGATACCTAATTTATATTAGAAGCTCACTGAAAGGCACTGTCTGGCCCCCAACCTTCACTTCCAATGATAAAGAGGATGTTTTACACCATATGTGACACTTAATCAAAACCGATATTCTTTAACAAACCCTTAACCTCTAGCACACAGGAGTCATCTGAGGCCAAGGGACAAGACACAGATCCAGCTCAGGATGGCATATCCTTTGATTAAGATGATACAGATTTCCCATTTTTATCAGGGTTATGGATTCTGGATATATCCCTTTTTGATTTGTCAGCATTAAACTTCAGGAGAGGTTCAAGCCAAAGAGAGACCAAGACTAGTTCTGTCTTCAACTGTGTATTACGAGATAATTTCTCTGAATCCTCTGCAGTAATGATCCTCAGATCTTCTGATCTTGCTGTAAGCAAGTTTTCCTGGGAACCTGGATTTAAACTATGGCACAAACCTTGCTTGCATCTGGGTCCTTTCTTAAGGAGGAGTATCTAAATACACTTATTCTGTGAGCCCTGAAATAGACCTTTTTTTTTTTTTTTCCTCAGGTCTTTTTCAAAGAGGCAAACCTTCAAGTGAGTTCTCTCACCCTCCCTTGGATTTCTGGGGCAGGAGGTTTTACTTACAGAGTATACAGTACTTTAGATGAGGATTGCAAACTTCAGGGGGTTAGACAATCTTCACTGCCTGCAGTACATTGGAATCTCAGTATAGTTGACTTTACTACTGGATGATTTTTTTCACCCTTCACTTTTTAAAGTAACCCCTTCTTCTAACATTTATATGTGGCTGATTTGGGCTTGGGGAAGTATCTCAAATTCCCTGGCACAGGGAAGTTTTTCCTCTTACTAGTCTAATTTTTAAGTCAGAGTTTAGATTTTGTATTAGGAGCATGGTTCTCCAGAAATTATTTCTAGTCATTATTCATTGAAAAGATTGTGCTGATTCATTATTAGTGTGTGAAGATCTTGGAAAGGGTTTTGGTTTTCAGTTGTATGTTTTTAAACACTGAAATGGCACATCTGTTCTCTGAGGCTGGCTGGAGAACAGCTGATACCAGCTCACTTCTGCTGAGTGCATATCCTCATTCAGCACCCAGAAACATTTCTTATTTAGACTTTTCATTTTTATGATCACCGCTAACAGATTGATAAGAAAAACTCTTTTTGTGAGGAACTGCCTTTTTCCTACTCTTCCAAAGGAGCAAAGGAACCCTTTTCCCTTTATGGAAAAGTCCAGATAATCTACAGATTTCTCTAGCAAAAAAAAAAAAAAAGAAAGAGAAGATTTTGCATGACTTCGGGATGCCAGGAAAAAGAGACAAGCAGGAAGCATTGATTCTCAAACCTTTCAGGTTTTTTTTTGTTTTTTTGTTTTTTGTTTTTTTTAACACTATAAAGGAAGAAGGGGCAATCTATATAGGCTATTTTTAAGAAAGAACTTCAGTCTTAGAGAGGGACCTGTAATCATGTTAAATTATCTTTAAAGGCAACTTCTGCTTAGTAAAAGCAAAGCTGAAAGCAAAAATCTGGAGGACTGGTTCTAGTTTATGGCATACCACATACATCAAAGTTCAGTCTTTTATTCTCCTGCACTTTAGTTTTTAAAACTTCATTAATAAAGAGAAGCATAATCAAGGATAAAGACTTGCATCTCAGCTGCTGTTCCCAGTTCCTTACCCATCTTGACTTCTTAATCAGAAAATTAATTGGGCCTTGAAATCTACTTTTTCTTAAATCTCTTCAGATTTAATCAGTGTTCTGCTGGAAGCAATCTTTCACTTAAGATTTCATAGCAATGTAGCTAGAGAACCATGTCATTTCCTGCATCAAATACATCAAAGTTGTGTGTGTCGGGCTTTTTTTGACTAAGTATGTCCTATGCTTCAGTTTCAGTCTCTTAGCTCTAAGGGAAGAGTGTGTTTTATTCCTCATTTCTACTGAGGCGTGAATCTCTTCTACTGCAATGAGGTTTAAAATTAAGAAATTCCCAGGGAAGGAGGACCAGACCCCTCCTCCTGAGCTGGCAGCAGCAGTGGGGCTGGTTTCAGCCATCGCCTCCTCCGTGGCACGTGGTAGGAAGGGGAGCCTCTTCGTATATTCATCTCATTAGCAGGCAGACTCTGAGTGCTACCACTGACAGTTAACTCTCCCAAAACGTGAGTGCTTTATGGGAGAAAGGCATAGGTAGCTTGTGAGGAGCCTGAGGTGGGCTAGGTTTTACTTAAGATGGAGAGATGCACAATCTCATAGCAAAGCTGAGTGGGTTTGAAATCGTGTCTCAGTGCTGCTCCTTGCAGGAGGACTTGGTCTGCCTGATCCTTGACTTGGATGTTTAGTTTACTGTTTGTTATGTCCCAGCAAATATTTCCATTCTCTAACAAGATGGGAGGGTAGTTAATATTTCCAGATTTAAAGCTTGCTTTTGCAGAGATTTGGCTCCAGAGTTCCCAGGAAGAAGGTGCCTCTAGGGCAGGGAAGGAGGGCTGGATTAAAGCATTTAACAGCTCACTCAGGTTAGCTTTACATATGGGGTCAGTTAAAAACTGTGCAGTCCTGTGGCAAGGTGCCAGGTTTGTGTTTCATTTTAAATTTAAGCTTTTTGAAGAGGCTTGTGAATATTGGGGGAGGGTTTTCCTTTTTGGCTTTGTTTTAAACCCAAGGTTTGGTCCCAAAGTTAAAGGCGTTGTCCTGTGAGGAGGGAAATCTTGCTTGGCTTCACCACCAAGGTACAAACCCTGTTTCCCACCCCTGCCCATGCTGTGTCTCCCTCTGCTGACCCTCAACTCAGGAGGGGTCAGGGGGCCTCCCAGGGGCATGGGGTTCCTCTGAGGCTTTGTTAAACCTGATTTCAGCCCTGTTGAGGATACACAGTGGTCCTGGGTCACAGCTCACACCACTGGCACACCAGACGCAGGCATCCCCAGCCAGGTGGCAGTTGTCCACAATTACCCTCCCATTCATTTATCCTCTGGCTGAGGTCCCCAAAGCTCCCCCAAAAGGTCCCCCTGCTGACTCTGGGATGCAAGACACCACCGTGTTTGGGCCACCCACTTCATCCCAAGCATCTTTATCCTGTGGCTGAAAGCAAGTGTGAGTCACCCCTTGTTTGCTGAATGAAGAACTGCTGTGAGGACAAGCCCTTGAAATGGGGTCCCCTTTCTCTGCTCTAGCCCCTGACAGGAGCCAGCAGGGGTGGCCTTTCTGTACTCCAAAGCTCCTCTCCTTGCCTACACCAAATTCTGGAATATGTGGATTCCTGCATGTCCTCTCTGCTTTGCAAGGCACAAATTAGGAAATGAGTAAAGCACAGCCTGTCTGTTCTAGTGATCACAATAGCATCCACAGGGCACAGACTTTTGTCTGTGTTCACAAATATTAATAAAAACTCCTCTTCCGTGGCTGCCCAGAAAGAAAGCTGGAGCTCGTTATTGCTTCATGCTCTGTGGGAGCTTTAAAAGTAGTGACTACGAGGTACCTGGTGAAACTTTAACAACATATAATTAGATCTGAGTTGCCTATTTTCTGAAAAAAATATTGAATTATTTTCCAGTTTTGGCCCTGGGATTAGGTTGCAATATAGAATGCTGAGTGTTTTGAGAAAATTCAGGAGTGAAAATACAAAGCAGCTTGACACAGACTAACAGCGGGGAAAAGAAAAAGGCTGGTGGCAGGCCAACGTCAGTATTTAGAAATTAAGTCCTAAATCTGATTTGTGGACTAGCTGCAGCTTGCCATGGGGCTGTGGAGACCCAGCTCTGCAGGTGCCACCTTCAGGCCGACTCCCCTGGCCCTCGGCCAGCAGTGCTGCAAGGCAGCTCTGCTCACTTCACCCCAACCTCTGGATGGATTGGACAAGTGGGGAGAAAAATAAGAAAACTGATGGCAGTGTTGTGGAAGGATTAAGACATCTGATGATGCTCACCTTGGCCTTACTTTCGAAGGAGCTGAGCCCCTGCTCTGCTGACTGCACCTCACTCCCTGGCTTGCAGGCACAGAGGCCCCACAGGCTCCTGTGCATTTGAGTTGGATAAGGATCTTAGGTTTTGCAAAACAGACCAGAAGAACTATTTAAAGCACCCCTGAAATGTATTGTGAGCCCGTCTACAACTGATAGATGTGAGTACTGAGAAGGAATCTAACTCATTCTGTGGGAAACACAAGCTGCAGCAGATACTAGGCTACAGAAGATGCAAGCAGGTCACTCAGGTGCCTGAGGAGGGCCCTGCACCACTGCATGCCATCAGGCCCTGATGAGAAGCTCCCTGAATCTCCATCACACGTTTCCTTTCACTTTCACTGTTAATAGGCACTTTTTACCCATTTTTGCATGTGGAGTGTGTTAGTAGAGGATAGGGCTATTATCAAATTAATTAGGAGCTCCCTCCAATTATTCCTGCT
>NW_009952974.1:12720894-12727080 GCF_000747805.2 Chaetura pelagica | reverse complement strand
GGAGCTCCTTGCTGTGCTCCTGGCCCTGCCACCTCCCCACTGCAGCTGGCAGTGCCCGTGCTGGGTCGCTTCCCTGGAGCCAGCAAAGCACCCAGGACCCAGCAAGCCCTGGAGCCCAACGGGAGTTGAGATGCTGCTCCAAGAGGTGAGAGGTGGCTGCCCTGGCTCTGTCACAGGGAACTTGGGGACAGCACCAGCTGGTGAGTGACCCCTCTCCTCGTACAGGCAAGCACAGGTCTTCAGGGTGGTCCTGCACTCTGGCAGGGCAGGGGGGTTGGCTTTAGCTGGGGGATGTGATGGGGAGGATGTCACAGGATGAGCGGAGTGGAGAGGTTTATCCCAGCACCAGCATCACTGCCAGTGAGGGCAAAGTGACAGTTCCTGGTGTCAGGAACAGACAGCTGAGGTTCTCGGGCAGGGGACAGGGATTTAGATACTGGGACTTGCAACACAGAAAGCCACAGAAGCAGCTAGAGCCAATCAGGGTGTGGAGATTTGCTTAATTGAGAAATAAGCACATAGTTGTGGGTCAGTGACTACACAGCTGATTGGCTGAGGCTATTTTATTTTGGAATAATTTACAGTTGTTAAATGGATTTGGAAAAGCCTTAATAGTGGTTATTAAACTATTGACTTAGCCTGACGTGTTCAGTGTAGTAATCCATGCTTGTGTTTGTTGCCGTGATGAGGCTGCGGGTGCTGGGCAAGGTGCAGGAGCGCTGCCAGCCCGGGCTGGGGCTGGGGCTGTGGGGCTGGGGCTGCAGGGCAGGGGCTGCAGAGCCCATCTGGGTCAGAGAGGATGCTTGGCTTCCCCATAGTTGCAAATTCATTATGTGCATCTTAACGTCAAAAAACTCCTCCTGTACAAAGAGTGGTTTTTTTGCACCTGTGCAGAAGCAGACTCGTTTTTAGCTCATCTTTGCAGCAAGTGACTTCAAGTGCAGTACTTGTCAAAGGGCCTTTTGGCCAGCAGCTCAAAATGTTATATGTTCATTTATCCCACAGTACGGGAAATGTCAGCTAAGGACTACAGAGCACATGGTGTACGATGCTTAGAAGAAATCCCTGCAAATGAACTAAATAACTCCAGCTCAGCACGTCTGCTGTCCACATGTGATTTACAGAGCAATTCTTGTTTTCTTTTGCATGATGGTTAAGAAGGCAGTGGACTGATACTCAAGAGGCAAATGCCGGTTTTTTGCTTTGTTTAACCTCATCAATGTGCACAGTACTACATGTTGGTCTTGCCTGAAAAGCTGTTCCATGGGATGGCAGCTCTGTGTTTAGTATGGGGGCTTTGCTAGGAGGAGTGGGGAGGTCTTGGATGTTTTACAAGAAGTTTGTTTCTCTAAAATGTCCGTTCATGACTGAACTCCAGTACACACTAACTATGAAGGAGGAATGCTAAACGGTCAGATTAAAAACAAAAAAGTGTTTTCCCTTCTAGACTTTCACTCCTCATCTCGGCCAATATTATTGTTTCATTAGTTTTCCAGTTAGCCAGAATTCCTTCTGGGGGAGACAGGATCTATGTTTCCGAAGGAAAACAAATGAATAAACAAACCATAGTGCAGACCCTCTCATCTGTCCCTGCTAGTTTTCAAAGTAAAAAACAATTCAAGACTCCATTAAAACATGATAAAAGGGCAGGGGAGGTCAGAGGCTCATGAGCTGCCCTTGGAGGTCACCTTTGAGGGCTGCTGCGCTGCAGGCAAGGGCTGCAATGTTTTTATTCTCTGTCCTCTCTTAAGATCAACGCTTTGGAAAGGCACCTTCAGTGTGAATGAGTTGCTGGACCGAAAGCGGATTTTTAGGTTGCAGTGGAGAATTAGAAAACCACCTATACAGTAACAATTACAGAAACGGTGTGAAGCCCATTGTCAGGAGCATTGGTGTGACGTGCCAGTGTACAGCCATGTTTCCAGCTTCAGCAAACCCTGATCAGCAATGGGAAACTCCCTGTTGTGGCCCATTTACAGCCAGGACTCCTACACCATCCCAGGATGTCTGACACACTCCTGGACATGCCAGCCATCACATTACTGCTTTTCCAGCCATTTCACAGGTCAGATAAAACTACTCCTTTTCTGGCTGCATTCCCAAGCTTTCATATGTGCTTAGCAATGCAAACTCAAGTAACAGCAGTGACAAAGCCCACTATGTCCCAGTCTGGCTCTGGCACCCAAGCATCTTGATGTGCCCTGGTGATGCAAGAGGTGCCTGCAGTGGGCAGCCAGGTAAGAGCTGGGCACTTACTGCGGTAGCTTCTGGAACACCAACATTTCTAAGGTTGCAAAAAAGTGAGAAAAAGGTGTTTTGTGAGTCAGTGGCAAAAGTGTGCATTTCCTCAGCCCAAGTCCCTTCTCATAGTCATCTCCTGGGAGCTTGGATGAGAACTGAGACTGTGGACTTTGGGAATAGTCTTTGGTTTTATTTATTATTTTTTAATACAGCCGGACATTTTTTCTTCCTTTTGCCTTATTACTAATGCTTGTTAGTAATTAAACTTTAAAAATACTATGTTCTCATTTAAATTGTGCTACACTTGTTTTTAGTCTTAGAGTTGAAAGATATTTCTGTATTTTGTATATGTAATGTATATATATATACACAAATACATTCTGCAGATATATATACATTACTGCAAGTGGGAGTTGCTGCTTTTCACACATACTTAGCTATTCAATAGTAAAGAACAACATGACAGTTTTCCATCACAAAATGAAAAGCACACACAAGTTGAGGGGCTCCCAGTATTTCCCAATTCTGTTATGTCATTGTATTTCCCTCCAAGTACTCTGTGGAGTATCCTATGTGAGGACACTGATCTAGATAGTTTATGTAAGACTGTGGAAATTCAATTCCAGAAATGAACCTTCGCATCTCTGGGAACAGCTGGAGAGGCTCAGGTCTACTCATCCTGCTCATTAAAGGACACGAGGAATTTGGATTAGATACAGATGGAGCGGGGATTTTGTTAATGACAGAAAGAGAGGCAAACATGTTGAGGCATAACTGCCCAAATACAAACACACAATGTCTGTGTACATACTTCTGACTCGAAACTCTGAACACCATAAATATGCTATCATGCAAGAGGCAAAGCATATGCAAAAGTAACAATATCCCATTACCTCTCCAGAAAAAAAGAATTTTCATAACTCATTCATACTCCATTGAATAAATGCTAAGATCCACTGCTGGCTGTTAATTATCCTCTACAAAGACCTGGTTATTGTGTTCAGTCTTAGTAAAGGCGCAGTTGTTATTGTAGTGTATATAGAGAGAAGGGTACCTGAGGGAGTGGGGAGGAAATATACTTGTGCAGAATTTTAACAAGGAGAGCTCTACTGCACCAAAGGGATTCACAGGGTGGGATTTTGATATGTGCTTCAGGAAATTAAGCTTTTTCAAGATAAAAACCTTGCTGTGACTCTTTGAATATGTATTATCACTCCCTATTTGAAAGACACCAGCCACTTAAAAATTTCTCTCTGTTATTAAAAGAAATTTCTAAGGCTACTTTGACTGAATGAGTAGAAGGGGGAAATCAGTCTGTTTTTCCCCTGAAGGCTACGACCCCATAATCATATCAAGGTAGGTGTAGGCAACAGCTCGCAAGGCCCACTCATCTAGATGGGGTTTTTGAGGAGCTCTTGGAGGTCACCAGCCAAAGGCAGCACCCTGCTTCTCTCAACGTAGTGGAGGAACTGTGACCTTAGACAGAACCTTTTCCTGCTGGTCCCAGTGCAACAGCACATGAGAGAACCAGTTGGAATTGCCCTCTGGGCTGGGTGCAATGACAAGGCCACTGGGACTCATCAGATTTGAGAAAAAGAAGGTCTGGGAATGAGGGTGACTTCTCCCAGGGAGCCTTGTATTTTCTGTGCTGAATTGTTGGAAATGCTGCAGCTGCGTGGCAGGTCCAGGAAAGATCTGCTGAAGCTGTTATTGTAATGGGTGTGTTCTTTCCTACTTGCCCTCCACTATCTGAATGTTAGGCAGGAGGAGGCAAAGCCTTGTGACATTTGTGTTGCTAAAGTAATTGCTTTTGGTATGAAGTGTGTTGGTGGCTACAGGCTCACATGGGAGGACTATCCTTGCTCAGAGGTGGCTGTAAGGAAGTCAGTTTCTGTCCCTATTTCTTTTTCTTATTTCTGTTTTATGCCTCTCTTCTTCTTGGTTGTGCAGGGACAAGTTCAGAGCTCACACGTTTGGGGTGTTTGTTCCAAATGTGCAAATGTTGAGAAGAGAGAACAAAGTGTGTAACTTTGGGTGGAAATACTGAGAAAAAGAAAACAGAATAAACAAAGCTGAAGAAAAGAGAAGTAAAACTTTTGTAAACACCAAGCACTGGTAGGGATGAAGGAAACAGAAGATAACAGGAAAGTGAAGCATGAACTTTGGGGGGATATAAGAAACCATGAGACACCACAGGATGATCCAGTGTTGGTCTGGCTTACCAGCTGCTGGCTATGGCTGCCCTCCAGCCAGCTGGATATGACTCTGGTCATATGAATGGGCCAGCTGAATATGACTCTGGTGGTCCTGCTTGACTGAGTTTGATCAGCATGGGGTCCTTGCTTTTGCCATCCCTAGTAGCTAATCCACTATAGAAGTTAAGGAAGCAACACCAGAAGATGTAGTTCACTTAAAAGGTACTTGTTTTCTTAACTTGCATTGAAAAGGAAAGGCCTGTGTAGGTTTCCCTCCAGAATCCCAAACTTGGCCTGACTGTAACAGTGAAAATAGATTAATATATCTTCTGCTCAGTTGCATTCTGCATGAAATCCCGTTTGACCTTTGGCAGGTATTAATTTTCTTTGCACAACTGAAGTTGAGAATACTAGTGTCAGTTCATGCTCAGAGACTTCCAACTTGTAGCAGCTAGAAACAGTTTGTTAGTAGCTCTAGATAGTGTAATATGTTGTTTTCTTCACTTCTTTTAACTTCTTTATAATGAGCTGAGAGATGCCCACTGCCAGCAGGAGCTGTAGAGCGTCTCCGATGGTTGAACCCATTTGGTTTAAACCTGGTGGTTGCTTCTCAAATTGTATGTGTGAACAAACAGGATCCAAACACATTCCCGCTGTTCACAGCTTGGGATATGCTGCGAGACCATTTTGTCCATAAGTTGTTTTGTTACTAGAAAAATATTTTGCATTTTGGCACATCTCTGGGTTAGAAGGGAAGACTGTAAATATTTGGGGGTTTTAATACAAACTGCGTAGTATTCTAATAGCTGCGTGCAAAGTTCTTTGTTTATTTGGGAGTGACTAGTAAGTATCACATCTTTATAACTTTTCATGTTCAATATTAAAATATCTTGAAAGGATTTTAAAGATTTTTCTTTCCTATGTTGATTTTTGTGATGAGTCAGAAAATAGTTTTGATGCCCCTTCTTCCTCTGATTTTCTTGACTCCCAGCTGTTGTCCTGCAGCTGGAACAGATGCACACTGCACCTCCTGGGGTCTCACTGGCAGCACAAGGGGAAGACAGCCCTCAGCAAAATTCCATGGGAGGCATGCTGTGCTCCATGGGTAAGGCTGGTGGATCAAAGATGTAAACTAAGAGTATGTGGGGTTTTTCTTCAGTTCCTGCAGGGGGTTAAGACATGCCTTAACTAGATATACCTTCTAGGAATGCAGTGTCCTCAGTGTGGAAGAACACTCACTCTTCCTGCTTCCTCAGTGGCTGGATTGTATTTATCAGCCTTACATGAAAGGATACAGAAATGAATATGCAAAATGTTGAAAGGCAGAGGGATTAGCTGGCTGGTGTCTAAGGAGTGTATTTGTATTAATGTCTCAGAAGGGCAAGTGTGATAATGTTCAGCTGCTCAGGCAGAGCAGCAGAGCAGGAAGACTGTCAGAGACTCCGACCCAAGGAATGGTGACACTTTGCTTTCCCTCCTCCCCTCCATTTCTTCCTTTCACTCAACCAAGCAGCATAACCACCTGGCACTACAGCATTTAAGTGCTGTTTTGCAGCAGATGCACACAACCCAGAGTGCAGGCTTTTCTGGTATCTATGTTGCATCTTGTCACGGTGACTCTCCTAATCCAAGTGTGCTACTCCCAGCAAACAGCTGCCGTTTTCTTAGACTGGCAGTGCATCTGGACAAGGGAACATTATGTCTTTGTTTCGGTTATTTTAATATCTTTGTGTTACTAACAATGATCCTG
>NW_009952974.1:12715867-12720829 GCF_000747805.2 Chaetura pelagica | reverse complement strand
CTAACAATGACCCTGCTGAATGCCCCTTCCTCTCTGCCAACAGACTGCTTGACCACAGGCAGGCCAGCGTAGCCCGTCACACACTGGCCGTGAGCAAGGAGCTCAGGCTGTGGCTGTGTAGCCCTGAAGAGTCTGGCAGTGTCTCATACACCTAGCTGGCTGAGTGAAGTGAAGGTTAGTGTGGCCACCAGGTCCAGCTGTGGGGGCATTTTTATTTAATCACATCTCATATATGGCAAGGAGGATCATTGTATTTTTCTGCCGTGTTTTTTCTTTTTTTTTCCCCAATAGTTTTAGATACCTCATGTGGGGAAAATACTATCTTTTAAATTCTATATTTGGTAATAATTTGAGGCATGAACATGCTTGAAGGAGAAAGACTTTTCAAGCAGCATGCTGCTGGCTCAAAGGTTCCTCAGCAAATTCTGCTGGGCTCTGCCTCTGAGCTGTGCTGCCCTCTCACCAGCCTGAGCCTTGAGGGATCAATTCGGGAACTGCTTGAGACCCTGCACGATGTTATTCAGTGGCCCCTTTCTTCTCTGATAGAAAGGTTGAGGGAAATGTCACAGAGAATTTACAGCATAGATGGGTGGGTGCAAAGGTTTGAAAAGTCTACAGAGATGATTGAGCACTGTTCCACAATGAAACAGTTACTAACACTGCACAGGTGGACTTGGGAAAAAATGTTTTGCAGTTTTTTTAAGTACAGCACAACTTTAAAAAAAAGAATGTGGAAAACTAAATATAATTAATCTCCAGACAGTATCTTGGCAATAGCAAAATATTGGTTATGTCTTCTATTAACATGCAAGCTGAAAAGCTTAGGTTGGCTCTAAGGCCCAGGGGCTGTAATGATAACCTTCCTACTCACAAGTGTGCATGAAATGGTCAAAACGGGAGAGCATGGGCCAGGCAGCAGCAGGCTCTGTGTGGGCTTTGCAGGATCCTCTGCTTGGATGCTGAAATCCCCAAGAAGACCCTGAGTTGTTGATCAATTCAGAGCCACTCCCACCGTTAGCATCTTGAGTTTTTCCCTTCTGCAGCACTGCAGGTGTGTGGTGCAGGCAGAACCTGGGCTGGTGCTGCCTGGGAGCTGCGTCCGTAGCTGGCCCACTGCTTCCCAGAATGTTCACTGATGCTGTGTGGCAGCAATTTGCAAATTGTCAAGGCATGTGTATCTGGAAAGTCTGCAACAAGGAAGGAAAAACATTTTCCAAAGAACACAATGGAGTAGTACCAAATAATTAAGCTGTTACTCAAAACAAAGGGAGACTGTTGTACCATTTTTCTTCTTAGAGGTGGAAAGATGTGAAAGGGAGGATGGATTAAGATCCAAAAAATGGGAATTTAGTGCTTGGTTCTGCCATGACCTCTCGGAAGGTTCTTGAGACTCCTGCATATCTCATTCATGTCTGTGAAACAGGGATAATCCCTCCTATGATCAATAGAGACTATGAGGAGAACATCCTCAACGGACCAAGTCCTCAGAGTGGGAGGCAGAGCAGCATTGGAGGGAGTTCTCTGATTTCTATAATGGGCACTGCTGAATTAGATAAGCAACAAGCCAGGATTACAACCAGTTTTGGAGTTGAACAGTGTTGGTACCCAACAACAAAGAATAAATGTTTTATATCAGGAGATAAGGATATTTTGTTTATCACAGTGTAAACAAGAAAATATTTGTCTTTGTAGATTAGCTGCAGCAATGAAAATACTTTGCACAGTCACTAGTTGGGAGTTCTCAGACTGTTAATACATCCCAAACTGTCTGGTACAGACTGAAACAGGGAGCAGAGTTAAATACAATATACTGGGCAGGTTGAGGCCTTTTCACTCAGATTGCAGCAGGTTATGATCTCTGTGGAATCTCTTCTCTGCTTATAATCATAATACCGTGGACCTGTTTATCAAACGTGGACAAATGGTAGATGAACGGATGAGGAAATGGGAGAAAGGAGCATTGGCTCACTGTTGTGTTGGCTGACACTCATTTTTAATAAATGAGTGGCTGCCTCTCTGATCCAGTGGGCAATCATTAACATCCTTTAATTCCTATTGATTTCTATGTGACAAACATAATATCTAACACTTTTCATAGAAGCCAAATTGGGGCTTTTTATGCTGACTTGCACAAATAAATTTCTTCTCCCCATGGAAAGCTGAGAGGCAGATTACAAAGTTTCACAGATCATTTGGAAACCTTTAAAATTGTTGTGGTTGCTTGGTTTTGGTTTTTGTTTTGGTTTGGTTTTTTTTCCTGTGGACTTAGAAACCTGCCTGAGAATAATGTGACTAAGGAAGCATTCTCTGACTACAGCACTTCCAACTAAGACCATTATTGTGAATTACAGAACTGTGAAGGTCTGAGTCCCAGCAACTCTAAATACAAGCACATGTTTAACTTTGAGTCCATGCAGTCATACTGTCCTGGGGTCTTAACTGCTTAGGGAAGAGTAAATAAGAGTGAGGAGGCTTTCTCCCTCTGGCCTAGAATTAACTTGCAGATTTAATTGACCTGTTTTATTGCAGATGTTTATGTTGAATTGTCCTATTGCAGGAATTATCATTCATCCAGGAAATAAAATGGTTCCAGTGACTAACTTGAGTGTCACGTTAAAAAATTGTGAGTACTGCCATTTTTCTAAGGTTTTATGATACTTTTCCCCTATACTGTTAAAATAGAAGTCAATCTGTTAAATATTTATTTGTTAGTCAAACACACTGTTCTAACTTCCTTTCTATATCCTTACGTAATGAATGACCGAGTACAAAAAGGAGGCTACTTGTCCATTTTATTTTAGATTAGTGTAGGAAAAACAGGGACTGACAGGTATAACATGCTGAATAAAATGGGTATTTTCCCATAAAATTGCAAAATGTAGCTAGTTTAGAAGACTGCAACCTGATTTTATTGCTCCAAGCCTTGGAGATTCCTATTATTGTGTCAGGTCATTAATATTCTCATGGCAAGAAAAGATTATTTTAAAAAAATAATTAATTAGAAATATTTCAGGCTAAACTTTCACACAAGTAGCAGCAAGAATAATAATGCCACACACATCCCTCTGTCACCCTGTGACAAGACTGGGCACTTCTGTTTTTCTCAGAGTTAACCTTTTGGGAAGAAGAGAGGAGCAGGATTTGGCTGCTGAATTATTTCATTATCTCTCCTTCCTTTGTGTGGGGTATGAAGGACTGTGAACCAGAGCACTGCTAGACATGGCTGTGGCACCCAAGCAGCCTAGGTGCAGTGATTGCCTCAGCACCTACGACTGCTGAGCTTGAGAGCCAAGTGTCCGTGCTGCACAACATGAAGAATAAAAAGTTCCTGGATGTTATTTTCAGAGATATGAACATGCCTAGCAAAGGAGGGTCTGGAGTGTGCGGTGCAGAAGAGAGGTATAGATGAAACATGAGTTATGACTAGGACATAAAAAAGCAGGCAGTCATCCAGAGGGGACTGTGACTGTTGGAGTACCAGAGTTTGTCCCCAGATGTGTGACCAATAGGGGATGATGTAAACAATGTCAAATGTGCCCCAACTGTGAATGCAGAGGAAACGTGACGGAGACAAGAACTACAGTGGGCAAGTGCCATGAAGATGGTGGGTTTTTTGGTACCTCACACAGCACCCTGTTTGGACCCTCTCTCACTTTCAGCTTTCCTTTGGTATCTGAGTGAGATGCCAAAGCCGTGTGGCACTGAGCTGTGTGTCTCCTGCAGACCAGCAGAGCCAAGGGCCCTGCACTGCACCAGCAAGGGACAAGAGTGCCAAGAAGCCTGACTTACTCCTTCCTCCAGCTGCATGGATACTGCACCTCTATTATGGAAAAATCAGAAAAGTTGACAGGTCCAAGATGTGTATCCCTCACCAAACTTGTGAGAATGGTTAGACAGCTGGACATCAGTGATGTGACAGGTTAGAAAGTGGGATGAAAGGCTTTTTAACAGCACTGACTTTTGTGACCTTCAACAAGACTGAAGTCCTGGCTGGCAGGCAGGACATTGGTTTTTTTTCCTCCAGTCTCCAGGATTTGACAGCTTGATCTTTGTCTGATGTGCTGCATGTGGATCACTGGGACTCAGGTGAGAACATCCCATGGGATGTCTGAGAACACACTGTGGTCCTTCCTTTCCTCTTGGGATTCAGCTCATCCAGGTTTGAGAAATCTATGTGAAAAAAAAAAACAAACAACTTTTCTTCTCCAGAGTCAAAGGGCAAAAATTGTGTATGTCATCTTCAGCCAGACAGCAATGAAATAGAACTCCAGCACAAACCAGTAGTGCCATGATGGATCTGACAGGGCTTGATGTCCCTTGGGCACTCTCTTGTTTGGATTCTTCTAGGTCAACATAGCTGGCCAACATAGATGGAAGCTCTGATTGCAGCTTTTCCTGTGGGTGGGTATTCCTCTTTCAACTTTGCAGCTTTTCTTGGTGTTAAATAAGGTTTTAACTCAAGCTGCAGTGGGTCTCTTCTCTTACTTAGAAGCCTGTTTTCATTAAATGTATAAGAATGTAACATTTTCAGCCTTTTATTGTTCTGTCAGATGTGGTTAAAATTTGCTGTTTGTTCTTGCTCCCTCTCTTGCACAATGTGCAAGTAGGTACATGCATGTATGTGTGCACACATGCGCACACGGAGATGTATTATGCACATGCAGAGATAACGATCTCAAAGCCCTTTTCATTTCTGTAGGAATCCAGGCTAGGAAAAAAGTATTGTAATGCTTTTTGTATGGAAGAGGAAAAGGAGGATGAACTAATTATTGTTTTTCTACACAGCAGATGGAATATTCACTCAACTGTCTGTTAAATGTAACACGTGTTCCTGGAAATCTCGCACTGCTATTGTAAAGTAAAAGATGTGGTGGGATTCTTGTCCTGGAACTGCATCCTTGTGCTTATGCAGTGCACATATATGCTTTGCCTTCAATGTCTGAGTGGTCCTGCTGAGGCTGG
>NW_009952974.1:12708618-12715531 GCF_000747805.2 Chaetura pelagica | reverse complement strand
AATGTAGGCTTGCTGTTGAGATCCTGTCTCCATTGCATCTCTTGGGAGTGTTGCCACGGAAAGGAAGGCATTTTACCCTTCATTTGTAAGTAATTAAGATGGTTGTGGAGTTTCTGAAATTTCCAACTTTGTGAAAACAAACTAATAGCAATGATCCACTTCAGTAATTCAGATATTGACACGAGAGAGAATCAATACAGTAAAAATAATTAATTTTTGTTAATTAATTTTTAGAAATAGGAAGGACACCTGCAGCAAGTGCAGACGTTGCAAGTAGCAGTAGATTGGGAACGCTGTGCAGTAATTCTGAAAAAAAACAGGTCAAAAGAACCAAGAGGGATCTGCAACATGGTCTGAGTAGTGTGAACTATGTCATTGCTAGTGAGCTGCTAAAGGGGTGATGAAGATGTGCATTTTTAAAAAAGATTTCTATAGCAGCCAGAAGTTAATTACCAGCTTAAAAAAAATGCCTATTGATGTTTGTCAGCACCATCAGTGTATAAATTATTGTCATTTTGAAGCCTCAAATGTGCCTCTTTCAGACTTATGCTGAAATAGTTTGACAACTCTTTTACTAAGGCATTTCTTAGATAAATTTTAATTAGTATATTTTTTTCCCGTTCCCTTGTGGCTGTTAAGACTGCTGGAATTGGGGCTGCTCGCCAACACCTTGAGTCTTGCCAGCAGGAGCATGGGATGTGGTTTGGACTGTAGCCCCACACTTCCTTCTCCTGCAGTGACCCACAGAGTCTTGCTCATTCTTGCTCTGAGAATGGGATTTCAGACAGATTCCTAAAAAATGTCACTTCATCCCTCTAAAAATATTTCCTTTCAGAGAACATAACTCCTGCTATAAAGTTTTCAGTAGACATACATGCATGTATATGATTTGCCAGTCTCCATTTCCACAATGGTCTACTTTTCTATCAGTACTGTTAAAAGTAAAATGCCAAACCAGGAAAAAGACAGAACTATGCTAGACAAGAAGGACACAATGGAACATACTCTTTTTTTCTTTCAGGTGAATTTAGCTATGTATCTGTTTGTTTACATTCCAATTTTGTGATAGGCTATGGAGAAGGATCGTTATTACTGCTTCTGCAAGTCATGGTTATGGACTTCCTCCTCTTAACAATTTTTCCAATCTTACCTAAAGGATCTGTGATTATTATTATTTTTTAAAATTTCTATCATTAAACCATATGTGACGTGATGACCTTAAAGGAGAGGAATTTAAGTATAAACAGGATAATGATGGGGCCCAAAGGCAAGAACTTTGAGGAAGCTTGAAAAGAAGAGGTACGTATTTCTCATGTAAGTGAGATGAAATGAAATAGTTGTTTATGGTGGTTTACCTGCTAAGGGCAAGTTTTTAGCCATGTACGTATCTGCTTTTTCTGATACCTCTCTCCAAAGGGGAGAGATTAGATGAATTTGTTTCCATTTTGTAAAAGAAACAAATTTTGTTAATTAAAAAAGTTCTTACTTAGATGGAATAAGCTGCCAATTGAATAAAAAACACCCAATTTTTACATGGAAGATATAATTAATACAATCTTTATTTATTTGTACAACCAGTAAAACCAAAACAGTACAATCTTAATTGGAGAAAAAAACCCTTGTGCGAGTACATAGAAATTATCCTCCTGTCTTAGGCACATAGTTTTAACACAAGAAAGAAAAAGCAGCAGAAATTAGTTTTCTCTAACATGTTATTAAGGACAGAGCCTGTTTACCAGTCAAATAATAGATGTCCACATGGAATTTGACAATTTGCAAAATATACAAAAAATGTATCATCCAGAGAGAGCTGCAGCTGTAACAAACAAGGAAGAACTGACTAAAAGGGAACATGACTTATTTGTTCTAATTGCTAAAAAAAATTCATAAAGACAATGATTAGGCTATAAAAAATGCTCCAGAGGACTGTCATAACACACTTGCATTTGTAGAGCCTGGACAGAGTTTCTGTTGGCCCCATTCCTTGAAGATCTGTCATCTGTGTTGAAGAGTCACGGCCTTTAGAGGTTTGTCCACAGACAGGGTTGTTAAGCTACTTATTCACAGGTCCTTCCTCTTACTGTGGCTAGGTTGCCTGTCTCACACCTCCAGTCAGGTGCAAAAGGTGTCTGGAGCTGGTGTGCTCCTGCTGTGAGTGCTGTGCTGTCCACTAGTTTGCTAGGCCTTTCTTTATCCCATCAACAGCTTCCATTGGATGTCAGCAGATTAGCAGAACCAAAAGTGCCCCCTCTTAACAGATGGATCCAGGTACCACAGATTTCTCTTTGACCTCTCTTTAATGGAGTTATTTCAGAAAGACACTAGGGTTTTTAGAATTGCTTTCCCATTTAAAAACAAAAAAACGCTCTTCTAAAATCTGATTTAGCATTTAATAAATATTAGTGGTCTTCTATATGGTTAAACTTGGTTGCCACCACACTTGTGCAGCAGATTATACCAATGCCTTGATATTTCAGATGCTCTCAAGTGCTGCTTGTGCTCCTCCAGAGGCTGGGAATCCCAGGCTACTGAAAAGCACTTTACAGACACAGCCAAAAAGCAAGTTCCTGTGCAGTTTAGCAAGCTTGACACCCTGAATTAATCTACTTGCTACTTGCTGAAGGGAGTCCTATCACTTTTCATCTGCTCCCACCCACGGAGCCCTGTACCCCATGGCATCTAGTTTGACCCAATTTAGCTTGCCATGTGGGGACCAGTATTTTTGCAGGGTTGGTTTTCTGGCAGTTATGTAAGTTGATTAAATTATGGCAAGGTCAATGAGCTCTTAGGTTGGCTCAGCTTCTTCTGGTCAAACCACACCTACTGCTCAAGCCTGCTCCCACCTTGCAATATTTATGCTCTCCTAGCCACTCATCTCTGACTAGGGAAGTCCTTTCAGGAGGATAACAACACCATGCCAGCCAACACCTTTCTCTGACCACTGCTGCTTCCTTGCTGGTTTTACACCAGGCAAGGACTCATTTCTCTACTGGTTTCTAAAGAGATGAACTCAAGTTATGCATCTGTTTCCAACTGCTGAACAGAAATTAAGGATGTCTAGGACTAGTAGCTAGATTCTTCTTCCTGTTTGCTAAAACTTTAATGAATTGTAAAGGAAGGCTGAAATCCAGAATGAAGTTGAATTCTAGTGAGCTTAGTAAGGACTGTTTCAGAACCTTGAAATTATCTTAGTTTTTTGTTGTGCCAAGTAAATGTTTGGCACTTAGAAACAAAACCATATGGCCCTCCAGATTCTACTGAAGTTTTAAACAGATGACTAAAGTAAAAGCAGGTACCTCAAACTCAAAAAGGATACCTCCTCTAAATTGTTGGTTTTTGTGTCCTAGTTACTTTTTCAGGCATGAGATTTACAGTTAATTCTGCTTGTTGTCCCTTCAGTAAAGGCTGTGTTTTAAGGTAGCTTGTTGAATTGAATCCCTACTGATTATTCCACGTTGTTTTAAACCCAGCCTTTCAAACTAAAGTGAGTCTGAATTATCCCAGTGGTACAGAACATGCCACAGCAGAAAGCATTCCTGCCTGTCTTGTCCAGTTGCATTCTAGGCTTCAGTACAGCAAAACCACCACTTTACAGAGGAACAGAGTAACACGGATATGCAAACTGAACTGGACCACATACCAACGACCCTTAAATGACACATTCCTTTAAATAAATGCAGGGTCACCAGTAGAAGGGACTACTAAAGACAGACATAATATGTTATAAGTCACAAGTTTAAATGGAGTACACAGACAGGAAAGCCATTTCCAAGTACAACACTGTACTGGATGGTAGTTGTGTTAGGTGCTGTTACTTCCTTCTGAACTTGCACTGAACTGGTACCCTCACCAAGACTGAGCTTCCAGACTTAAACCAGTGAGATGTAAGTTACAGTGGCCACATGCAGCATTGAGCTTAAAACCAAACTACAGGGTACACATTAGTTTTAGTGTTCTTTCTGATTTGCATCTAATGTGATCTTTCAAAACCTTCCCTGAAGTTTCATCAGAAGCTGGTTGGAATCACTTCCTTTCCTGAACTCTACTGCTACTTACCATAAAGGCTCCATCTCAGTTTTGAAATAGCTGCATTTCAGTATCTGGTGGAGGGATTCTCATTATTATAGACCAGTGTGGCTTTCTCTGTATCTACACAGCTCAAATTATGTCACACCGTTTTCAGCAAAGGGATTGAGAATTCATCCCAGGACCTTCTGTTTCCCACAAGCAGCCTAGAAGTGGGAGGCAAGGGCTTAAAGAGGCAAGGCTCTTTCATAATAAACTGGTCATGGTTAGTTTATTCGAATCACATACTGATACAGTACATCTGGTGGGTAATCTCAAGAAAGAGGAAACAATGGCTGTTCTAATTGGGCATGGAGCTCAATCTCTGTAGAGATATCAGCACAGCACTAACTCAGCAGGATTTCCCATCCAGGACAGACACAACGATCTCCCCAAAACACCCAGGATTCTTCTAGTGCAGGTCTTGATGCCTAGTATATGGATAAGCAAAAAGCTTCAAATAATATCTCTTCTAATTTCCTTTTTTCCTTGAATTTTTTTTTCTTCTCTTTTTTCTTCTCTCATGTTCTTAATCTCCACTGGGAAGTGGTAAATAAACAGATTTTATTTTGATTACCAATCAGTTTCTAACATTTCTGTCTGAGTCTCTCTTTTACACCTCTTTTCCATAACAGCATATCTTTTTTGCAACTTTCTTGTAATTTATCTTAAAGTCTTTTTCAAAATAGACTATCGATATTATGTTTTGCTTCTTTTTTATATGAATTTAATATTACCAACAAAGCATCCCCCTAATTTTAGGTACTTGACCAGAAAAAGTTGGTCCTCAACTAGTGTTGTGAACCCTATTTATATCTTACTGCTCTGAAAAACTCTTTTAATATATAAACCAAATCCTATTATTAATACTTCAAATCCTTCTGTCATGAAGTGCTGCAGTTATGTCCCAAGCTTGCAAGCAGATCCATACAGGTAAACTATCAACAATATCTCACTGAAGTCACAGAGCTCTCAAGATACATCCAATCACAGAAAACTAACTTTACTATTTAGATTAAGTCCTAGACAACATAATCTTCCTAAAGCAAAACACCACTGGTGTTTGGCAATATCAGGCTAATTGGCAAGGGCCAGTTTTTTACTGCCATTCTCACCCTCACAGAATGCGAACAGGAATTATTTCTCTTACACGTCAGTCTTTAAATTAACTACTTCCTTGGGTATCAGAAGTGCAAAGTAATCTAGAATAGTTCTGGTTCCAGGATGACAGATTATCATCCATTTCACTAAAAACTGCAGGTATTGCAAAACTAATGGCAGATTTTATACCAGCTGTAGAAGACTTTTTTTTTTTTTTGATACTACAGTAGTCTTGTTGATCAT
This sequence comes from Chaetura pelagica, assembly GCF_000747805.2. Lineage (NCBI taxonomy): Eukaryota > Metazoa > Chordata > Aves > Apodiformes > Apodidae > Chaetura > Chaetura pelagica. Next base: position 12,710,122 of record NW_009952974.1, on the reverse strand, counting down.
GTAATCTTGCATTTCATTTTTCTCTTAAAATTTGCTTATGTGTATGTACTGACTCACTTTTAAAGGTTCTGTATTTAAGTTTTTACTGGCTAAAATTTTTTTCTGACATGATCATCTTATGTCAGAATAAATATGGATTCTGTTCCTAGTTACAGCTTTTTTTTCTCAGCTTTTGTTCTGTTATTAAAATAAAATATATGAACTGCAAAAAAAAAAAAGCTTCTTCTCTTTTGTGTTTTTTTATTCTAAAGTAGAATCACAGGAGACTATGTAAGCAAATACAGACATTTTAAAAACAGAAGTGGGGATTTGTTTTGGTTTTTTTTACTACCCTGGAAAAAAATGTGACAAACAGCTTTGGGATTAGCTTACAATTTACTATCAAAAGTCATCTGAAGGCACTCTCAGCATACTGGCAGAAGCAAATGGACTTAAAATAAGACTACACATCACACAGCAAGAGCAAACTTCCATTCATAGCAAAGACACTGCAGTCTTCCTCCCTCATAACTTCCTGATACTGAATTAGCATTTTCTCAGTGCATTTTTCCTGTTCTGTAATCATTTTTAGGCTAAGCCTGGGCAGTTACAGCAAGGTCATAGTGCTGGACTGATTAAAAAGCACTGTTCATTCTCTGTTCTGAAAGGCTGTTGCAAATTCTGACCGTATTTCTAGGTTTCCTAGTTACTTCCCTTCAGGTTATCTGTGGAGACAGGTAACTGGGTGGCCTGGGACTTCAAATTCTCACACAACTACAAACCTACGAGACTGTGCTCACTCTTATCTCCTAGGTAATTCTCAGTGATAATTACACTGAAGAGTGTAACAGGAAAGTAGGTTTGAGTTCTCCAGTCCAATGCTTTTCAGCCTCATTCAGGTTCCCTGGGACACCGCATGAAAGGTAATCAAGAAAAACACCCCTCATCAGAGAAGTCTGCAAGCGAAGGGTCAAAATCCCTGCCTCAGCCGACAGGCTGTCCTGTCACCCTGCACACGCATTTGGAGCTGAGGAAAGGCCCAGCTCAGGGTGTTCCCCTTCACAGCAACACTTCACGTGGTTACACGGTGTGACAGAGGAACAGGCCCACTAATAATCATTTCTGTATCATCGCATACTTGTATAATGCTTTAAACGTTATTTCCTGCCGTAGTTTAGCAATACGAGAGCTCCTGGTTTCCTCTGGGTTGCACAACGTTAGGGATAGAGCAGCAAAACCGATGCCGAGGGGATTCCTGACCAGTTCCCCTGAGCACTACAGCACAACCCGCGGCCTGTGAGGGCCCCTGGCTGAGCAGAGCACGTTGCAGCCCTCCCCGCTCCTGTCAGCGGGACGTGGCGTGTCAAAATCTGACTTGCGGCCTTAGCCTCGATGGGGTTTATTTTACAGAAGAGGCAAAGGAGCTGTTTAGACTGGGCTGGCGCGGGCCAGCGCGGGGCGAGCCCGCCAGGGCCCGCAGGATGACGCAAGGCCGGCGGGCGCGCAGCTCCCGCGCCACAGGCCG
>NW_009952974.1:12644991-12707036 GCF_000747805.2 Chaetura pelagica | reverse complement strand
CCGCCGCTCTCGCACGGCCTGCCGGGGGGAGAGACAGCACAGCCAGCCAGCCCGCCCGCCCGGGGGGAGGGACGGGACACACGGCACTGCCCGCCCGGGGGGAGGGACGATAGCAGGGCCGACCCGCCAGTCCCCTGCCTCTCCAGGAGGAGCCGGGCTCCCGGGAGGAGGAGGGAGCCTGGCTCCCCCCTCCCCCGCCATTGGGAGCGGCGCCTTCATTTACTTTCAAAATCGGGGGCGGGCGGGAAACCTCCCTCCCCAGGCCCTGGCACCGGAGCGGCTCGCTCGGTACCCGGTGAGCTCGGGAGGCATCTCCCCTCCACCTGAGCGCACCCCCGGGAGCCTCTTCCCGGCTGCCGGTGCGGAGCCGCGCACCCGGGCGGGAGCACAAAATGAAGGCTGGCTGTAAGGAAGGATGTCGTTAGAAGTAAAATGGCTGTTTAGAAGCGAACGCGGCGGTGGAAGCTGCTCGCTTCCTGTATCGACGCGGTTTTTTCTAGGCGCAGTCATCATGCGGTCCCTGGTATGGCAGGCTGAATTTCTGCCCTTATCTCTCTTGCGTTGCCGGCTCTGAAAAGAACCTTGGTGACCTTGGGACCTTGTGTGATGGAGATGGATCTCAAGACTAGAAATGTATTCGTGTTGAAGCTAGTTTAACCATCTCCATAACAAAAGCATAATGGAAACTCCCGTGTTCCTTAATTGGCCTAGCTAAACTCTTGTTGACATATGCTTCTAAAGTTGAAAGAGATAGGACCTTTTTAGATAACTACTGCCTAAAAATATCAGTATATTAAAAGGAAGTTCCAAGATACTTTTTAAAATGGCAGGACATGCTATTTTTTTTTGCCTTAGTCCTTGGGAAATCAGATTATTTTTTTTTTCCTTTTTCTATACAAAAAGGGTTTTAAACAAGCAGAAACAGCTCTTTTTTGCTTTTAAAGCAAGTATTGTCTGTTAAACTTGCTGTACAACAGTCTTGTATATTTTTAGATTTCTGCACATAGGAAAAAAGCCTGCAAAGCATTGTTCTGGTGAATGAAGGGGCTTTGGCAAGCTTTTAACAGTTGTCAAAACGTTCAAGAAATACTCAAGTGCTACACTTCAAAATACTTTTATTCTGTGTATTTCTGTTACATAAAAGGACCTGCAGCAAAGGACCTGTCTGAGGTCATGCAGCAGGTTGTAGACTAATGGCAGAACTTGAAAATATATTAAGATTCTGACCCTCTTTCAGGTGTCCTGTTTGCTGAACCTATTTATTTTCTTAAGCAGTACACTTTTAAACATCTTTCTAGACCTTAAGAGCCTGATACCTCTAAAATTTGTTTCATAATACCAGAAAAGTGAAAAGCACACATGGAAAAATGAATTATGCTTAAATGATAGCTTGCTTTCCTATATCCACCTTAAGGTTGTTCTCATTTTAAAGCTGGAGTTGTGCATCTTGAGGGTGGGTTGATCACTTAGCATGAGCAGTTCTCATCAGTCTGATGAGGTACTAGAATGGTAGTACAGGACAAATGGTTCCTAAAAATCCAAAATGAGCAGAGCAGTTTTGAAAGAGTACTACTTTATTCCTGTCAAATTAATATATTGTTATGTTTATTTATAAGGGGCTTTTCAGGGCAAGGCAGAAGCAATTCAAGAAAAGCCAAAATCTTAGATAAGACTAAATATGGGTATAAACTCACTACTTTTCATACAAGCAGATAGGCCCCTCCTACATATCTACTGTGAGTTAGGTTATAGCATTCTGGTAATTTTTACACTCCTACAGCATAGCTCTTGAATGATGCAGAATATTTTGGGTGGAAACTAAATATAAATTGGAGGAGATACCTACAGTAGCTGGACTAGACACTGAAGCTAATTAAGATGACTTTAATAAAGGCAGGGATTGACATCTGGGAAACATTCCTTATGAAAAACTGAATACTGAAAGGGTTTTAGTGCAATAAAGATTTTCATTTTTTTCCTGATTCCCTTATATCTTATGGCAGGGGGTAATGGCTGGAAGAAGGAGGGAGGAGCTAAAAAGGCTTGAATTGTGGGTATCTCATAACTCATGGAAAACGAAACTTATATGCTTGGACACAGACATATTGTCTTCCTTGGATTTGTGATGCTCATCCCTTTCCCGGGAATATAGATGAATGAGTTTGATACCCGTTTATGAGTGATGGTGCCTAAGATAGTGATGAGGAAGCAGTCCTTTCCCGCTGTCTTCTATACCTGGACTGCTGAATGTCTGGTAGAACTCTCAAGCCATGTAAATGGGTAGTAGAAGTTAAATTAGGTGTTTCCTTTTAGAAGCATTTGATGAGCTTGCATGTATAAGGATAGTAGTGGTGTGGTTTTTTGGGATTATTTTGTTAATGCTTTACTGACATTTGCTGGGTAGGAATTGGCAGGGCTGGAGCCAGTATGCTAGGCTATTATTGCACACTGTTTTCCCGGCTGAAATGGTATGCTGCAGCTGCTCCCGAGAGACCAAGAGTATGATTTAAAAGCAACAGCAACAACAAAACTCCCATAGGAATGCAGGGAATATTGCATGTCTGGGATTTGGGGAAGAGCTGGAGCAAATGTGATTGTGTTTGCTGTGATCTGGTTGGCCCTGCTTTTGAGTGCAGGGCTTGGACCAGATGACCTTCAGAGGTCCTTTCCAACTGAAATTATTCTATGATTCTATGTTGGTATCTGAATCCAAGCCTGCTGTTTGAGTGGATGCCACTTTTATGCCACTGAAAGGTTTAGTGTGGAAATAAAAAGATTAATGAATGTGGCAACTGCTTGGTATGGAAAGCAAATTAAGACCACCATTGACAGAACTAATCTCAACCCTCTTCTCCCTTCTATACTGTCAATGAACTGGGCAGGCTCTCTCTAGTCCACAAGGTTTTCAGCTTGACCCAGGATCCTGGTTAGAGTTGTATTTACTTTTGGATGACAAAATACTAGCAGGCATTACTGCTAATCTCATCTTTGTGCGTTAATGGAGATTGCAGTCTTTCAAGCTTAGGCTTTGACACTGATTTATTCTGCTTGCGGTCATCCATCACCAGTGCTTTGTTTTGTTGCTGGTGTTTGGTTTTAATGTAGATGGCCTTGAGATCGTGGCTTGCTTACCTGAGAATGTTTCCTCACTTGCCATACTGCTGCATCCATGGTTGGTTCAACTGCTTGCCATGGGAACTTGCCCTTGAATATTGCTGCCTGTGGGTGTGTATGGTATGCACTTCTACCTGACCTATGACAGCTCGTATATTTTCTTTCAAGTGGAAGTCTGACAAATTTTAGTTTGAATTTTGGTTTTTTCACTGTTTACATTGATTAATCTACTTTAAACGTTCATATTTAGGATTCTTTTAAATTTAGTTTTAAGTTCTCTAGTTTCATTCCGGTGGAAGCATCTGCAGACGTTTTAGCATTAGGTGAAAAGGTGAAGCAAAGCAGAAGGTGGCAGAGCAGTTCATATGGGAGAAAGCAAAAGAGGAAACATTCTAAAATGTAACACTTGGTGGTCATTTGTCCGGTTGTTGCAGGAGCAGATGATTGTTTAAGAAGCTACAAAGTTGCGATGATAACCAGTTGTTTATGCTCTCTTGCTTCATTGCAGCACAAAGCTAAAGACGCTCTTGAACTATCATGCTCCCAAAGGCCACTTTTAAGGTTGTGCTGGTCATGGCTGGGGTGGGTGAGCAAACAGTGCAAGACTGATGGGAGTGTGGGTAGGAGGGCTGGAAGGCGGGCAAATTGAGGAAAGTGGCAGGCTGGCTGAGAAAGCTGTTGGCTGTGACAGCTGCCAAAGAATGGGAGCTGTCAGAGATGACTGCTCCAATTGTGGTATGAAGTTGCATCTAGTGCATTGCAGGCTGCACTAATTCTTTAGGGTTGGTTTTTTGTTGGTTTTTTTTGTGGTTTTTTTTTTAAGAAAAAAAGCAGAAAGGAATGATTTATTTGTGTTGTTGCTTACCAAGAATAGGTGGAAAACATTTGGAGAGGTTAATAATTAGCAATGTGGGGAAGATGAATATTGCTTGTCTGCAGTAAACAAGCCATGTGTTTATATCCTTTACAAATAAATGTTGGAGTCTTATAAGACTGCTTGGACATATCTTGAGCTTTAGAATTGAGTATCAGTGCTTTGCAGAACTTAATGAAAATCTGGAATTTCCAGGTTTTTGTGCCACAGAACATTACTTCAACCATTTGAGATGCAACTAGCTTAACCTCAGTTTAGGTGGTAATAGTACTGATAAGATAGAGAAATGCGAATGTCATGTTTTCCACTAGGCAAAAATATGGACTAATGTTATGTGTCAGTACTTACGTGTGTCAAGTGCATCCTCTTCAGCTCTCTGGCCTTTATGGTGGTTTTGAGAAAGCTCAAAGTTATTCTGGCATCCATTTTTCTCCTTTATGGGTGGTAATATAGGTTCTCGATGCTAAATTTTTGGATGAGAACAGATACACCAGAATGTGTTCAGCCATCATAGAAAAAGGCTTCTTGGTTGTCTTGCCTCTCTTGGTTTTGTAATTTTGCAAAACAGAGAATGGAGTTCCTAACAGTATGTTTCCCCTGCCACTGTCAAGAAGCTCATATTTTAAAATGTTCTATGATTTTCACATTCCAGTTGTCTTCCTAGTGCTGGATCAGAACCAAGTGTAGCTCTTTTACAGGTGCTTTAAGGATGTTCTTAAAAACTCTGTTAAATTTCTCTTTACACTTTTAGAGAAAGTAAGAAAATACATGTTTAAAAACATTTTCATTTTTAAAGACAGCATGAAAAAAGTTCTCTGATATCTAAACAATAGTAAGAAGTGTAAGATTTCATAGAACAGTTGAGGCTCTATGAAGTGAGCAGTTCTTCTATGTGAACTAACTTCTATGACGCAGTTGAGGTAAGGATCTCTGGAGATTTTCTGGTCCAACCCCCTTGCTCAAAGCAGGGTCAGCAAGAGCGGATTGCTCAGGACTGTGTCTAGTGAGTTTTGAGTATCTCCAAGGATGGAGAGTCCACAACCTCTCTGGGCAGCCTATCCCAGTGTTTGATCACCTTTACATTTAAGAAAATAAAATAAAAAAAGAAATGTTTTTTTCCTTATGTTATGGGGCTAGAGTCAAAAGCTTGTCTGAAGTAGTGATAAATCCCCTGCCTAACCCCATCTACAAGGCTGTTTGTCTCATTGTAGAAGGTTGTTGCATTATGTAACCAAGCATAATTTCCCCCTCCTAAGTCTAGGCTGACTACTTCTGATCACCTTCTGTTTTTTGGATTTTTTATTTTTTATTTTTTGGTGTCTGTGTTTTGTCATTGCATCCCCCTGAGGTTATTTGAAGGTTTTGTGTGGTGTTTTGGGTTTTTTTCCCCCTGGTTATTTTTAAGGTTATTTGCTCCATTGCCTTTCCAAAGATCAAGTTGAGGCCTCAGGTCCTGTTTCTTGTCCTTCTTGATGATTTGGTGGAGCCTTCAGCACCTGAGTTGAAGGCACAAGGAAGATTAACCATTTAATGCAAAATTCTAGTTTGGCATGCAGTTATATAGAGATTAACATGCATATATAGAATAATAGACAAGTTTAGTTACATACAAACTGGTTAGAAATGTCTCCTTGTTTCCATGTTTCATTCCTTAATACTGCAGCTTTCTTGTTTCTGCTAATGTCAGGGACATTGTATTGACTTAATTTAGACTTCTCCTAATTAAAAACAACCTATTGAAGCTTTGGATCTAGTTGTCCATCTCAAGCAAAAAGATGTAGGCATTTATTTAGTGAGACACAATAAATGTTAAATATGTTCCACCAGATTGGAATTATCTTTTAAGATAACATTTTTTAGCAGCCCCAGATAATACTTTTTTCCTCTGATGCATTCTTTGATTCTCTAAACTTGATATGGGCAAAGGTATTTCTCTGAATTGAGTGGCTTCATTGGCAGAGGTCTGAAATATGGCACGGAATTAGTTTGCCTTAACAAGCAGCTTTGTGTCAGCTGAACCACAGTGACTGATGTTAAACATGTTTTTAACCTATGGCAAATATAAAATAGAATGTATTAGCTCATACCTTAATGAAAGAGTTGAAGCAAGTGCATTTTATCTTATATTTGTAATGACCTAAGAATGCACATGTAGTTTACTGCAGCTTGGTAAACACATGGTATTAAACTCATGCATTATAACCCCAACTCTTTCATAAAACAACAATTTGGATGAGGCAGTGGCCAATCTTGTTCATTAGGTGTGTGATTTTTAAATGTTTAGGAGCTCGTGACTCATTATCTACCCACCTTTGCTCATTTTGATGATGCTTTTGCTCCAGAACTAAATGGGGCAAAAGTAACTTTCTGAAAAGTGCAGCAAAAAGCAGTCCACAATAGACTAGCAGAGACAAACATTTGGTAGTTCTTTAGCAATAAAAAACCTGAAGGCTAATAGCATGTGTCTAGTTGATATTTGACACGTTGAAATGCAGGTGTCTATAACATATACCAGTTCTTACTAGGATGCTTCTGCCCTTTCCAGTTTTACTTCAGTGAAGGAGGTTTTATTTTTTTCAACCCAAGTCCTATCCCCCAACATGCTTTTAGATCACTGTATTATTTCTCTTGTCTCCTTCCACATTTGACTTACTGTTGTTTTAATTTTCGGTAAACAAACTGAACAAGGCAATTAGATTTTTATTTACTGTGATCCCTAATCTTCAAATATGAGAATTCTGGCTCAGAGAGATCTCTATATTTTTCATGCTGGAAATGATACAAAACTTGTTAAGAGTCAGAAGACAGGCCAAACAGTGGTTGTTGCTTCCACTTTTAGGTGGCACTTGACCTTTCTTCATGTGGACATATAATTTGATTTTAATTCTTCCTGTGCCTTGTGCTAGCTACTGTCTTTGCCCTGTTCTTGTCTCTTTCTCTTGGTTCCAGATACTGCTCCCAGCGAACTGCCCCTTGCTTCCTGTTCTCTCCTCCTTGGCTGAGTAGTGCTAATGCTAACTTTCCTCAGAGCTTTGTCCCTTCTTCCTGACTGAAATCGTCTAGCCTTTTCTTAAAGGAGCAGCCTCCACATAACTGCTCTTATCAGTTGATAAGGAAAAGAACCGTTGCTTTATCTCTACACTCTTTAAGTATTTTTCACCGATGGCTGAAAGACTGCAAACAAACTCTGGTCTATTAGGACTGCGCTGTAAAGATCACTAAGCAAGTGGGCTGCAGATGTTGCTGTTCATCTGTCAGCGGTAGAACTCTTTGAGTTACTACAACAATGCTTAGCTCCTTGAGGACACGGTGATAGGTTACTACTCTTCTTAGTAGGAAAAGGAATCCAAGAAATACCCTACTAGCTCAGCAGATTTTGAGAAAGGGTATAACAGGCAGGTTGATGACCAGTTGAGGTTAGAGATGATCCTCAAAAGCTCTTTACTATGCAGGGTTTTTTCATGCTTTAATGCTAGAATTTTGATAGCTGCCAAATAGCTTCTTGAAAGCCTCACCCTCTTTTTGCCCCTCCCTCCTCATGATTCATCTGGTAGCGTCTGATAATAGCCAGCTATAGGAGCAACATGTGGATAACAGGCATTTCATGTACTATGTGTAGCAGTAACTTTATTCTCCATGTGCACAACTACCCTAAACTCCTTCATGGACTGACAAATGCATCTCCTAAGAGTGGCTCTATTGAGCTAAAACCCTTAGCAGGATTTGAAGGGAGATTTCACTAGATCATGAAAAAGTGAGGAGAGATGTGTGCTCAGCATGAAAAGGGCTAAGGCCATGGAATGGCAGTATAGAAATCAACATATGTTTGGGGAGGTGAAGAATAACATAGGTCACTTCTGTATCATGAAGCAGACAGGTTCCCTTTGAACTATTTCTGTGGTAGATACTAATATTTTTTTTTTTGCTTTTGGTATTTTCTGACGTTTGCCTAATGCTTTTATGGGTCTTGATACTTTATAAAACCTTCAGTTAATAAGTATTTATATACTAGTGAATCGAGTACTTAAGAAATTTTGGCAGCATTTCAGCAGCTAGTAACTATTTGTAAACAAATCTTGAACACGAGTATAAAGTTAATGTGGTAGCAGAGAAAAATGGAATTATTTTCCTTTTTCTAAATAAGATGGTGTGATATGGAATATTGCGTATTTTTTTCTAATATAATAATTTTAAAGTTGAAAGACTAAGGGATTTAAGTATTCTTTAAATGAAAGTCTAATCAATGTAAGAGGAAAAAAAATGGAGTTATCATTATTCCTTTTTCTCTTTCTGCTTTTTTTAAGCATTAAGGCTACCAATTAGTTTTGTTTTGGTCATATTTACTAATAAACTACCTGAAAGGTTATCTATAACCCTAAGGCAAAAGAAGGCTGTGATTCTTTTTTTTTTAATTTGTAATTGTTATTTGTATAGCTCTTGAGAGGAATTTAGAACCAAGATGTGTGTTTCCTTATTGGAAATGCAGCTTGTCATACACAGTTAAATGATTTTTTAAATAAGTACTCAGACTTAAATTGTGTATTTTTCTTGTACATGTAAACATTTCAGTGTTACAGCTCAGAATACAGTAATAAAGTGAAACTAGTTAACTCCTAGCCTACACTGTGAAATAAATTCTCTTGGTTGCACGCTGCAGGATTCATTCAGGCTGGCTAAGTCTCAATGCTATGTTAGAGAAGAATAAGGTGTGTGCTCTGTTTTGCATATCGAGTTTTTATTCTAGAGGAAGTCAGTGCAGCATCAGAAAAAAGACGTGATATGCTCCAGTAACTTCCCTACCAGGAGTGATCACAGGATCAGTGCAGAAGGACTAACTAGAGCTTTTCTGTCTGTGTCCTGTGAACTCTGCCAAGGAGACAAAATTTGTTTCACAGAGCTGAATGAGTTGAAAGACAATTTACTTATTGCTAAGTATTAAATTATTCCATTGGCTTACTGTAGTGCTGTCAAACAGATAAGGGGACAACTGTTTTAGATTGGTGGTTATTTACAATACCAAGTTGATTAACTACACAAATCTGTGCAAAGTGTTGCAGGATGTTAAATCTAGTTCTTAATATTCTGTCCTGAAAAAGCTTGTTTTGGTAAAGAAATGTAAGTACAATTTACTGAATCAGGAACAAAAGCATACATCAGTCCTTAGGTTCTTTTAATCTTTAACCGTCTGGGTTCTGTTCTGAAATGTTGACCTTTTCTGTTGTTCCAACTTAATGAAGATAGATTTTTAATTTTTTTTTCTCCTCCTAATGGATATATATGACTAATCCAACCGTAATTTCAGTGTAAAAGTCAGTTTAGAGGCCTTCTTTCCTAGTGAAACAGTAACTTGTACAAGCTTATAAATACGAGGACTTTGTATTATGTGTAACTTAAACTGAGGCTCTCCAGTCCTTCCAACCATGTGACTAAGTCATCTCTTAACACTCTCCATACTGGTGAGAATTACACTATGCACATCTATATCATATATAACATGGAGTCAAAAGGCGGTGGAGCTCGAGGAGATGCAGGTGACACTGGCTTTGTGGTAGTTCCTCCACTTCTGAGCAATAGGTGCTGGACTAGGTAAAGAGCCATAGTTGAGTGCGAGGGTAATGTGGTGATGACCAGCTGCACCAGCCTCTGCCAGCTCCCTTCTTCCCACAGCCAGGGTGTGGGGTTATTCAGCAGCCCCCACACCAGGATAACCCTGCTGCTGGTCATCTGATGTAGCCATGGCACAGGAGCTGCATTTGACCTGCTTGTGAGCCACATGCAGCTCACAAACCACAGGTTAGTTACCCTGACTTGGGCATTAGCTCACTTACAAAATCTGCATTTTGTAGTTCTAATCTCATTGCTGTTGTTCATATGGGGTGCACTTGCATGTTTTTCAGTAGTGTATCAGTCTCTAGTGTTGAATTGCATGGATGTTCTAGCATACAGTTTGTATGCCTCTTGTTTTAATTTTGTTGGTTTGGTTTTTTTTCTTCTTTTTATTCAGACAGGGGACTTGTCTTCTGTGCAACTAACAGGAACCCCAAATAGATGGGAAGTCTTGTCTGCAGCTCCTACCACCATCAAGGATGAAGCTGGTAATATAGTACAGATTCCAGGTGCTGCCACAGTAACTTCAAGTGGGCAGTATGTCCTTCCTATTCAGAGTTTGCAAAATCAACAAATCTTTTCTGTTGCACCAGGATCAGACTCATCGAATGGTTCTAACGTACAATACCAAGTAATACCCCAGATCCAGACAGCGGATGGTCAGCAAGTTCAACTTGGCTTTGCAGCCTCTTCTGATAATAGCAGTATAAATCAAGAAACTGGTCAAATTCAGATAATTCCTGGCTCTAATCAAACCATCATTGCCTCTGGAACACCTTCGGCTAATATTCAGAATATCTTATCACAGTCTGGTCAAGTCCAGGTTCAGGGAGTTGCAATTGGTGGTTCGTCTTTTCCTGGCCAAGCACAAGTAGTTGCTAACGTCCCTCTTGGACTGCCAGGAAATATTACTTTTGTACCCATCAACAGTGTTGATCTAGATTCTCTGGGACTTGGCAGTGGTTCTCAAACCATGACAGCAGGCATTAATGCAGATGGGCACTTGATAAATACTGGACAGGCCATGGATAGTTCGGAGAATTCTGAAAGGACTGGTGAGCAAGTTTCTCCTGAAATCACAGAAACCGCAACTGATAATGATTTATTTGTGCCAACATCATCTTCATCGCAATTGCCTGTGACCATAGACAGTTCTAGTATATTGGAACAAAATGCAAACACCTTGACTACAACTAGTGGTCAAGTTCACAGTTCTGATCTTCAGGGAAATTACATCCAGACATCAGTCTCTGATGACACACAGGCTCAGAATATTCAGGTCTCCACAGCACAGCCAATTGTACAACACATACAGCTTCAAGAGTCTCAGCAGCCAACCAGTCAAGCCCAGATTGTACAAGGTATTGCGCAACAGACAATCCATGGCGTGCAAGCAAGTCAAAGTATATCTCAACAGGCTCTTCAAAACCTTCAACTGCAGCTGAATCCTGGAACTTTTTTAATTCAGGCACAAACAGTGACCCCTTCTGGGCAGATAACCTGGCAGACATTTCAAGTGCAAGGAGTTCAGAACTTGCAGAACTTGCAAATTCAAAATGCACCTGGTCAACAAATAACTCTAACCCCTGTGCAGACTCTCACTCTTGGTCAAGTTGCAGCAGGTGGAGCGTTGACATCAACTCCAGTTAGTCTAAGCACTGCTCAATTGCCAAATCTGCAGACAGTTACAGTAAACTCTATAGATTCTGCTGGTATTCAGCTGCATCAAGGAGAAAATGCTGGCAGTCCTGCAGGTATTTATTTTACTCTTTTTGCAGAAAATTGTTTTTTATTATAGCATGTGGTTGGTTTGAATGGTGATAATTGTAACATTGTCTTGTGGAAGCCTACAAAATACAGTGGGTTAAACATAGTGATCATAAATTTTATTTGAAACTGCTATTCTGATAAAAACTGCTGTAATGGTAGAGCATAATCCCACCTCACTTCTTTTAGTTTAACTGTAAATCCCAACTGGTCGTGTTAGTTAACAGCACTTCTAATACAGTGTTTATTGGTACTTCTGAGTCTTGCCCATGCAGAAGTTCTGCATAGTAAATCATGGAGGGGGAAATCTGACTACCATCTACCACTCTTAAGTGTCATGAGCATACCCCATTTCTTCCCAGTCCTGACTAGGTGAAGTTTTCTTGGAAAATTCCGGTATTTCTGTTCATACAATTTTATTTTCCCCTGAAAATTTTCAGACTCCTGAGGTGCTGTTACTGATCCACTGTTTTGTTAAATTTGTTTCCTACTGATTTAATATCAGTGTAAGTACAATGTATAGAACTCGTGTAAGCAGAAGTGAAATAAGCATGTAAATACCAAAATGGAGTCTATGCTTAAGAGCATCTGTGAATTTCCAGCACTACTTATCTGCATTGTTTCAGAATATATAATTGTTAGTAATAAATTTCACTGTCAACAGAGAAGAAAGGCAATTTTCTTAAAATAGGTATTTCTTAATATGAGAAAAAAATAAACATGCTTGTGCATTCCAAATTTCAGGGTGTACCTACGTAAAAGATAGAATAAGAGATTCTTGAGGTTGAAGAAATTCTGCTGTACCATTTCCAATGACCACAGAAAGTCTTGGTTTGTCTCCATCACACGTTGCTACTTATGAGTATAGACATCAGTGACAAAAAATATGTGTTGTGCAGCTATTTGAGAGTACAGCTAAACTGACATGTCAGAATCTAACAGTTGGAGAAAGGGTCCTGTGGCAAATATGAAATACAAGGAGAATGATAACTTATTTCTGAGATTTATATTTGGTATAGGATCATGTAGCTAATGTTATTGTTTGTGGGGTAACTTAGAAAAAACTTGACAAGAAAGATAGAAAGGAAAAGGAGAGAGGAATCAAAAGAGAAGACACATGAAAAGTAATTGGAGCCTGCTATGTGCTCTGTGTATTAGTTTTTCTGTTTACAAACCTTGAGTGTTGTTTTAATGGTGGTTCATAATGAAATTCAAGGGAATTCCATCAAGCATTCCCTAACTGTATTTTCCTCTGAGGAATTTCACATGGGAAGGGGAGAGAGTACATGGGATATGTGAAATGTGATTTAATAGGCAGAAGCAGTAGATGAATAGCAGAAACTATTGCCTGAAGTGACCTGGTTATATAAAGACAGGGTGAAGATGTATATTGACATTTTTCCTACTTGTCTAGGAGTAATAAATAAACTGGAAGGTATTAAAACTGCCATCCTCTAAATTTGGGGAGAATTTAATTGGTTCCTCCTTTCTGTTACAAGAAACTCACCTTTCCAAAGTAATGATCAATGTTACACTGCTTCTAACAGAAGGCGACTGAATTCTCTTGATTGACCTTCAGTGTCTTTTCCATATGCATTTGGTATTTTGTCTTTGTCAAAGTTTTCTGAAATATTTTTCAGTGATGTTCCTCCTCTTCTTAAATATAACCCCTTGCAATATGGTATGGCATCATTTCTTAAGGGAAAAATAAATACGCAGTTAGAAGCAGATAGTAAAATTATAAAAAATATTTTTACAGTTTTGCTCTTCTGATCTGCAAAAGAGGAAAAACGGTTTGGCTTTAAATTGAAAGAGGAAGGTATGTGAGGTATGTGGAAAGGACAGGAGAATGAGAGAAGTTAAAGCTAAAGGGTGCTAAGGTGCTGTGAACTACCAACAAGCTTTCATGCAAGATAAGGAGTGTTCCCTGTTTTTCTCTGCCCCGCCCCTAGTTCGTATAAATGATTTCCTTCCATAACAAATAGAGTTGGGCTGTATTTTCTGTTTTAATTTAGCAAAGCTTTTCTACCTAAGGCTAAAATAAAAATAACATATTCCTAGTCTTGGGTCAGAGATGTTTGATAGGTCTAAGGTAACATTGATAGCTCTGTTAGCAGTGTAGCTGTGAATGCTGTGTTACATTTAAGATTTTCGTAGCTACAGCCCATTGTGTGAGAGATAATCTTCCAAGCCTTGCTTCCCAGGCAGACAGCAGAGGACGTTGTTACTGTTCTTACAAAGGTGTGAGAGGAAAAAATGTCTTTACCTAGGTCCTACGTTTTGTTTACATAATTGAATGTAATCACAACCCTAATACACAACTAGTGGCTTTCTCCAGCAAATGTAGTTTTCTTTGACAAATGTCCAGTAATTAGGTTTTAACCAAAATATCTGCTTTACCAGGTGTACATACACAGAGACTTCCATTGCACTGAATTGTTCTGAAAAGTCTTGGCTGAGCTTGTTTTACCTTGGAATGTTTGTTAGAGCTCATATTCCTCCTCATTGTGCTTAGTGTTGTCTTGTGGTGGTAAAGAGTATTGGTTAGTCAGAGCTGAAAATTGCTTTTCAAAACAAAAAGCTATAGCAAATAGTATCTCTGTGTTAAACACTGGCAAAGAGATATTTTCTCGCTTGGCTTAGGTCTTCTGGTCTTGAGAGGTTAACCCTAAGAAAGCTGTCTAGTAGGCTACTCCATTTGTTGACGATTTGTAATAAAATAGTACATTGTGTGTAACAGAAAGATCCTTTATGCACACAGATCACATTACTCTTTAGCAACTTACCTGTTCAGGAAAGGTGTTTATTTTTATTGGTATGTTTATATATTTTTTTCTTCAAACATTTCATATAAATTAACGTTCCTTTTGGAAAAATGCAGGGTACTGAAATGTACCAACTTTTTATGTTTCTAATCTGGCAAGTTTTGTCAATTTCAAAGGATTTTAAGTTACTCTACTTCTTATTTATTTAGTTTTAATCTAAAGCCATTGTCCAGACAAAGGAGACTTGGCAGTGTTAGCCAAAATCTAATTGTAGTAGTTTCTCAGCTTATTCATTAATATACTGAAACATAATTTTGGATGATTTATTTACTGACAAAAGACAATTTTGCTGGGTATTACCTGTGTTGCATAATTTTTATAAGATGTTGGATGCATTTTTTTTATATATACTTGTTTTGAGTGTTCCAGTAGCATCTGAAGAAACTAGCAAGTGACCTGAAAGAAAGTAGCACTTGCTTGAGAAGGGCCTTTCCCAGAAACACTGAACTGAAATATTAATTTATTTATAATAGAAAAAAATTACAGTTTTTCCAGGTTGGTCTACAGTTGGAATAAAGTCAAAAGGATTATCAAGAGCTGGCTCAAAATGCCACTGCAGAACTGAGGTCTGCATTTCTATGTTGTTCTTCCTAGCTCCTCCTCTGCAGGAACAGACATAGCTTCTTATGGACTCATCTTCCAGGCATTGAACCTTGTATACTCGTGCCTGTTGATCAACTTACGCCAGCTGATAGAGAGTGGGAGTGGTGGGGACTTCATTCAATCCCTGCTCGAACCTGAAGTCTTTATCATGCTGAAGTAATTTAGATATTCCAAATTTGGCCAAAAAAATTGGTAGACAATTTTCAAGGTAAATAGTTGCCCAAGCAACAACTTAACATCTTTCATTTGCTGACATCTTGTGAGGCTTTGGTCTAACATCTGTTAGGTAAAACAGTCTTATACCCCCCAAAAAATTAAAAATGGAGTATTTACCATTTTACTTACAAGGATGGTTGTTTCAGTGTTTTAATGTTTCCAGTGAAGTATTGCAGGATGCTGCTTAAAGCACAGCTTTCTTCTGGCGTCTAGAACTTTATAAAGAGCTTTGGCTGGTGTCACAACTGAGTACACAGCTCAGTTTTTTATCTTTTTCAAGTTCCAGTTTTTAACCTTATTTGGTTTAGTTTCAGTTAAGCAGTTTTTCCTTCCAAGGCATTCTTCATACTAAGCTTTTGAGAAAACAGCATGGTGTTAACTCTGAAATTGAGTATGATTATTAAAGAAGTCATATGAAATGCATGAAGTAAACTGAAGCAATTATGTAAAATAAATATTTTAATCTGACAACATCTGTTTTGGGCTATCCCATGTACGTTTGAGGCATTTAGTTTGCATGTTGTAAAATCAAAATAGCTGAAAAAAAATACCCCCACTGCTTTATTTTTAACATGAAGAATGAAATTGGGAACTCTGACAAATTTAAGATAGAGCATGAGTTAGAGCTGTCATGTAGTGATATTGTGTAAATAGTTTGCTTTCAACATGTTTAAGTTATATTCCTTATTTTCTAATAATTTTTCAAAGGAAATTAATAAATTGTGGAAGAATGAGGCAATCATGCTTGTTTGTATTTCACAACCTTACTTATAAAAGTATATAGTGAATTATCTCACCTCAAGTGTAAGAAAGTTTGCATAACTTTAGTCTGATTTTTTTTTTTCATGCAGTATCTGCTGTTGTGGAATAGATTTGCATTTTTTCTTCATATTCTTAATAAGATTGAATTTTTGCATCCTTCCTCTGTGTCTGTACTTTGTGTGCTTTTCTGCTCTGTGTCCCAGAACACAGCTCAGAGTCTAATTCATTTTCTTGCAGCCCATAGTGGTGAGGTGCAACTTTGTGTGTATGTTACTCTTAAGTGAATATTCTGTCATGTATGCCATTTAGATTCTCAAGCTTAAGGAGGTTAGCCTGAGATATCTTAGTATCGGATATCCTTAGGATGCTCACAAAAGAATCTATTACCCAGTTTCAGGTACTCATTCCTTTTTCATTTTTCAAATACCCTTTTTACAAGATAATCCTGAAGCAAAAGGAAAGCTCTTTTACACCTTTGGGGGTGTGTGGCAAGTATCCATGAAGTGAAAGAGTCAAGGGATTTTATTTCCAGTACTAGTTCAACTTAAAAGAAGACTGGAAACTCATCTTCTGTCTTTGTGCAGTCTCAGCACTTCAGGTCCATTGTTTCAGGTTCAGTGCAGTTTTCTTGCCTTTTGAACCTCCTGGCAGGATCACATAGTTTGTTTCTGATCTCTCAAGCTAACTTGTCGGTGCATCTGGCTCATAAAAAGCATCTGCAGTTTCTACCAAGGACAATGGCTGTCTTTTCATAATGCCAGGAATGCTCTCACCAGGATTCTAGTTGTGATTGCATTATTGAAATTAAGGCTGAGTTGTAGATGGGTTGTCTTTCACTGATTTTAGAAGACATTTTTTTGAAAGGTGGTAATTTTTAAGGTCAAAAGAGGGGAAAACATACATTCAGTGACATTCTCAGTATTGACCATACAGAAGTGCTAGTTTTCAATCTGCATTTAAACTTCATGCCAGTTTTTAATCCCTGTATTCCATGTATATTTTGTTCTTAATTTTTCTTAGTCAAAATGTTTTACTGTATCCTAATAAGTCACTTTCTGTGCAGAACTCAAGTATATTCCATCAACAATGACGTGTCATCATTGATTTAAAAAAAAATAAATACTTTTTAATCTAATTGTTCCCATACTCTCATTTAGAGTAGGATTAATTCTTTCGCTACTTCTTCGAGTCTTTGTTTACCCTTTTTCAGTATTATCACAGTGCTAGCTTTTTTCTAACCCACTGGAGCATTCACATGGTCTGAGGCTAGCAGCATTAAAACTATAGATAGCTCTTCAGCCTTCTCTTAAAATTATAGAATGAAAATTATGCTAATCTGCTGATTTATTAAGTGTTTATTTCAGTAACTATTTTTACATCTTCCTGACATACTGTCAGTGGGAAGTTTTTCTTCCTTATCCAGTGATAGGACCATTATTTGGTTTTACCTAAGTACAGAACATAAATACTTATTGAACAGTTCTGCCTACCCGAACTACTGCAGATAATTCAGTTGTTTGACCCTTGTAGCAGTCTAATAACACTCTTTTATGGAGGAATACTTAACCCCACTACTCTCAGAATTCTCTGTATCCAGCTGTTTTCGTTACCCATTTCTGCCATTCCTGGTTTCTTCTATATCGAGCATGATCAGCTCTTCTTCCCCCTTTCTAGTTATCCCCTCTTATATTTTCAACTATGGGAAAAAAGGAAAAAATAAGGGCATGCTGCAGCAGGCAGAACTGCCCATAAGAATCTGAAACACATCTCAAAGAACTGCAGTTACTGTAGGGTAAGTAACTGTTCTTTGATGCATAATATGTGTTGTGGTAGCACTGACTTATGTACTTTCATGATTTGGATATTCAAATAATTGGCTTAAAATAATAGGATCATTTGGAAATACAGCATGAGGAGTTTCTTGCAAGGAAAAAAAATAACCTATAGCTCTATTTTTAGTAATTTTGCTGGTGCTGCTTATATTCAGCACTGTGATCTCCTGATCTTAGCCTTGTCCAAAACAGTTTTTTTCCTCAGAGATTCAAGATCTGATTTAGAGCTATTGAAACTAAATTGCAATTTTATGAGTTGATGTTTACAGGTGTTTCAATATGACATTTTGTAGTGTATCTTCTGTTGTCTTGCAGTTTATTATATAATGAAAATCCTAAATTCACACTTCAGTTTTGGGGAGCAAACCAAAGTAAAACTCATTAACCTTATTGAGTTTCCTGTCTGAAAGACTTGCACAGCTGGTCAACTAGTGGGGAGAGTTTTAATTTGGGTAGTTTACATTAGGAAGTTAAGTTTAGATGGGAATGAACAATGCCAGTGTCTTAAGAATTTTGAACATCTTAATTAAAGCTTCCTCTCAGCCTGAGATTAAAGCAAGACAAGATACTGAGGCAATGTGGGTTGCACTGTAGAGAAAACTGAAAACCAAATTAATAAGAGAAGATGGAAGGAGATGGGAATTCACATCTGTTTTCTTGGGTGGGATGGGAAGGGAAGAATCTATTAATATGTGATGCTATGAGGAAATTGATGTGAAGGTATGTGCAGTGCTGCTGCAAATCTTTTTTCAGCTTATTTCTGCTTTTCGGATCAGGAACTTCTAAAGTTTAGCTGAGTAGAAAGGCAGAATGACTTTCAGCCTCCAGGAAAAGCAGCTAAACTGGAAGCCCGTAGTTTGGATACAATTACAGGTAGTGCTGACAGTGCCTTTGTATGACATTCTGCAGATGCAGATATATTTAAAAAATCTAAATGGTGGCATAGTCCTCAAATGAAACATTTTTGCACTACATCCTCCTCCCTTCTCAATTTATCCCTGCTTCTGTGGCTGTTGGGTAAACTAGTAACTTTTCTCACAGATGAAGAACACAGCTTTTCCTTAAAGTCCTAGTTGAAACAGGCCAAGATAGAACATGAAGCTTGACAGATGTACTCATCTGATACATGCTGAGGTAGGTAAATGACCTGGTTGTATCAATGGGCAGCTGTAATTCTCTCTGAACTATAGTTGAGATGTACTCGAGAATAGTTTTAGCTGCACTTATATCTGCATAGTTTCATACTGTCCGTTTGCTTTTTCTTCTCTGATCCACTTTAAACAAATCTCTTAGTTACTGGTTTTATTTGCCAAATACACTTAAACTTGCTCTGTACTGTAGGCAGTTCGGGGCTTTCTGTGACTATGAAATAGTACCTTTGGAGCAAAATTGCACACCAAGATCCTAATTTCCATCCTTTAGAGGAAAGCAAAACCTAAACTAACTGGAACACATTGTATGGTTTTCAGAATCTGTAGGCCATTATAAGCAGTCTCTTTGTCTGGATTTTCTCTTTAACTTACCTGGTACCAGGTCTTGAACTTAATTAAGAAGTAAAGGCATATAGAAATTTGAAAGCATGGAAATAAATAGTAAGAAAATATAACCTTCATTTAGCCTGTGTTTGATTGGTAAAAATTAAAAGTTGCCTCAAATTTACCGGCGTTTGCATTAGCTTGTCATGACTTCAGTGATTGTGTCAACTTTTTTAGGCCCAATTTTTTGCAGAGTATATATAAAACCTTGTGTTCTGTCTCGTGAGACTGAACTAGAATGGTGCATGTCCAGAGGGAGCACCAAGAGAGAAATGTGGAGTTGTTGCTATCTATAGGAATTTGCATGATCTCCAGTTCCATTACCCTGTGGAAGACTCTTGACCTTTTGCTTTTATCTATGGTTTGCCTTTTCTACCTTCATTTTCTTACTGTTGTGTAAGTTACAGTGGCACCTTCTCCTCCCCTCTGACAATAGCGACAGATTCTTCCCTCATCTCTTGAAATAATGTAAGACCTACTTAGAGGGCAACAGCCTCACTGGCTTTAAGGACCTCGTTCAGGCCATCAGATTCACTATGGGGTTTGATACAATCCACTCTTCTCTCTGCTACATCCTGCAGAGGTTATCTAGAGAAACACTTAATCTTTTGATATTTCTTCTAATTTTGTTTTATTTAGGGGGTCTTGCCTATAAATTGCCAGCTTACATTGTACTTTTCTGTGTGCCTAGACTAGAAGATGGTCTTTCAGAAGAATACCTAAAATAGCTACACTTTCTGCCCTTCCAAGATAACCAGGAAACAGCACAAAATTACAAATGCAGTATTACTTCAACTTCAATTCAGTTTTCCTTTAAAAAAATAATACTATGAATTATTGTATGTCTACGCAAATTGTTATCTTCTCCAGTATCCTCAGCTCTTATGTGTATTTTGTCTGTCTCTCTTTTCTTGTACAAATAATTTCTCCTCCGTGGTAAAACTACAACCAGCTTTTGTGATGATGCAATTATGATGGCTGGGAGGGACTGGGAATAGAGAGATACCAATGAAATAAGTAGAAAGAACTCGTCATGGAAGTTTGCAAAGTGGAAGAAACATTGCATGAGTTGAATGAGTTGAATGTGCAGTAGTAGACATTTTGGATGTCTTTCTATTGTTAGGTGTATCCTTGTTAATAGAGTGTGACTTTGGCAAGTCGGTACAACATAAGAAAACATGTTATATGGAATGTTTGACTTCAATTGTGGAGTTAGGTCTTGGAAGCACAGATCCATACCCTAATTTGATTCATTCACCTTTGCTAGGACATGTTGGTATCTCTTTTGAAGTGTGTGTATGCAGTACTAACTGGATTCAGCTACTAACTTTACAAACTAGCTCTATGTCAGTGTCTAAAGTTAGTAAGATGATTATTAAGTTATTTTCTTAATACAGTGTTTTGTTCTATTAGCATTAATTTTTATTTTAGCTAAAACCAGAATGTATACAATGTACATTTGATTGGCGAGAGAACTTTGAGTATGGTGTATAGCAAATCCAGTCCTAAATAACTGTTTGGACGTTTGAATTGGCTTGTGCTGGCAGCCTTGCCAACTCCGTCTTTAAATTTCTATTATGTCCCCAGTTGCAAAAGAGTAGAGGAGACTTTTCCCTTTTTCTAAAGTTGCTGTGAACATATTAGTATACTTAATAGTATCCAGTTTGAGAGATCAATTCTATGAACTCTTTGTATGTCAAATGGTGGTTTAATTTTTGCTTGAGATAATTTTTAATTAAACATGTATATAGAAATTAGTATGTATAATAAAGTTACTTCAGAGGTGAGTCTCAAAAAATTACTTAATTTTGTAGGAAAGATAGTTTGATGGCTAACACAGAAGGCTAGAAATCACCACAGGGATTTTCTAGGCTTTCACATGAAAGGTACTTGTTATGTTGCTCTCTGAATATCGTGAACTTATGGTAACAGTGAAGCTCAGTGTGCAGATGATTTTAGTGCCAAATGGTACCAGAGGAGTTCTGCTGGATGTTACCATGGACTTAAAGAACCAGCAGAAGTGAAAGTGCTAGCATCTGGATTCCCACAGCTCAGAGTCTGTTGTATTTATTCAAGCTTACTTTCTAGCATTGGCTTTTGCAGCCAAGCCAGATAAATATTCTAGACTTCCCTGTTCCTGACCTGGAGTTCTCTTCCCAATGCTGTGGTTGTCTAGAAAATTATTTTAACTTTACTTATATCAGTGATAGTTTTTGGCACAGTCCCACAAGTGGTTATAAATGTGCAATTAAGAGGAAGACAAACTAAGGTGTTGGGAAAGACTGTACTGAGACTTTATTAGCACCAAGCAAATTATTATGTGTAATTACATTTTCTCTAAACAGATGAATGCTGGTGATTATGTGGGAGGTAGACTAAGTAACTATTACTTTTTATATATTTTAGCATTAATTTCTTTCCTGATCTTCACTGGGATTGGATGCTGCTTATGATCTGAGCCAGCACAGTTTCTGTTATAATTTATCATGCAATCCATGCAGCTTTCTCTTCAGGCTGTAGATGGCTGATGCACTGGGTCACAGGAAGAATTTCAAATGGTCACAGGGCTCAGTTAAGATTTTGTTGTTTGAGTGGGGTTTAAGGATAAAAACCTAAGTTTATTCTGCAGAGAAAACAGTCTTTTAAATACATCCAGAAAGACACACAGCTTTTAGTTTGAAACCTTCAACAAAAGAAAAAATAAAATAAAACATTGATGGTTTGCTTATTAGTTTGTGCTTTTGGCTAATCATTTTCACTCAAAAAAAGTAAACTACTCTGCTGAACAGAAGAAGAAGCTGTGGTTGAGCTTTCTAATTATGATCTATAGAAACTTTTTGAAATCCAGACTAAAAGACTTTTGACTTATTAGGGATCAGGAATAGTGTCTGAGGGGAAAAATGTTTCTATTAAAATGTAAGTTTGTTAAAATAGTGTTTCATAGTGTACTATGGGTGTTCATGATAGTTCTTGAATTACATTGAAAGAATTCTCTGTAGGGAGAGGTTACACATACTTGCAAATGTCCATCCTGTGAGGATAACTTAAGAGGTTTTTTTACATCCATGAAACTGCAAAAACTGGTTTTGGCTATGAGCTCATCAAAACGTTACAGTGGTTCATGTGTTGCTTTCCCCTCTCTAATGCTGGTAACATTCTTCCCTAAATGTTTTCTTCTCTATGTATAGTGGAAAAGGCATACATTTGAGGTGAGAAAGAGAAAATGGAACAAAAGTGTGATTTTTGTGTGTGTTTTTTCCTTGGATGTCTTGGTCTTAAGTCAAAACCTTTTATTTAATTGATTTCTTGTATGACTTTATATATATATCTCTCTGTGCATACTGAAAACTTCTAAAGATTATCAAGAAAGACTGTTTCTACTCCATGTCACACTAATTGAGAAATCCTGTGGAAATATAAAGGGCTACTTCAGGATCATTTGAAACATACGTTTACATTTTTTCAGCTTCTGTCCAACCTCTTGTTCCTCAGTTTTTCCTGAGTTTCAAGCCAGGAAAATCCTCTGGGTAACAGCATTCCCTACCATGAACTGTTCACACTTAAAACTTTAGTACTTCGTTATAGCTTGTCTTCAGCTTTGAAATGTAAACTTTTAAAATACGTTACAGGTTAGAAGGGCACAGAAGCAACGTCAGTATGCACTAAAGGATGTTGACTTTTGACTGACACAGTGCTCTCAGCAGTAAAAAGATTTGATCATCATGGTTTCCTTCTCTCTACTTAATGGGCTACGTATGGATCTGTGTTTGTTCTTTTCCTCAGATATTAGGATTAAAGAAGAGGAGCCTGATCCAGAAGAGTGGCAGCTCAGTGGTGATTCTACACTGAATACCAATGATCTAACACATTTGAGAGTACAGGTGGTAGATGAGGAAGGGGACCAACCACATCAAGAGGGAAAAAGACTGCGACGAGTAGCTTGCACATGTCCCAACTGTAAAGAAGGTGGTGGAAGGTATGTAACATTGTGTCATATAATGTGTGCAATGATGAAAACGAGTGAGGAAAAAAGGAGCTTCAGTTAACAGTAGTTCTCTACAGTGACAGAAACTAGAGGCTTATGCAAAAGAGGACTGACGCCTTCATTTCTGGGTTTGTAGATGGACAGGCAGATTATTCCATCCATGATCCCATCCTCTGAGTTACTCCATTGAGATTACTGGGAAAAATCTGGAGTTAGATACCACCCAGAACAAGTGAGGGGGTAGAACATTGCCCTAAATAATATGAAAATGAAATATTTTGGAATATGCACATCTGTGATTGGCTTCCAATCATATGTCAAGGACTTGATTAAATCCTGTCTTCCTGCATTTCCTCACTGATTGCGCTTTTTTTTCCCCCCACAGTTTGATTGCTTTAGAGTGTTATAAAAATACAGTTATGCCTGTTTTCTTATTCACTGGTTTCCTAAGAAAAAAAAGCTTTAAATAATAACTCTATATACCAAATTTTGAATTGACTGACTGTTTTCAGTCAGAGTTGGTGGAGATTTGGCTAACAAAAAGGTACTAAGTTCCGATTTGTGTAAAACTTCACAGCTGCATAGGAAGCCATGTTTTATTATACAACATCTCAAAATTATTCTTCAGCTTTTTGGTATTGTATAGATTTTATTCTATTGCAAAACACTTCCTTTTAAAAGTCTCAGGTATGGGTATAAGAGGGGAAGGGAAGATAATAGGCTGCCTTGTTCAAGTGAAAATGTTTGTGGTTTTGTGCTTGATGTAATTGTGCAGGAGTTTCTTTCCAGTACACAAAAAATTGTACATTTGACAATAGTTTCTTCTTTAAAATTGAAGTCTTACTTAAATGAGAACTATATTCTAAATTACAGAGTTCTATGTCCTGTGGCTCTCAGAGTTCTAAGGGTACTGACTGGTTATGTCTATTGGGAGGCCACTTGCGGTTTTTTTGCTGAATATTCCAGATACCTTCTTTGCAAGGATGGAGAGGTAATACCTCTAGGCAACTATGCCGAGTAAATACTAAACGTTAAAGACAGAAACACTCTTGTATATTTACATCACAAATTGCACTGATGGTAATAGCTGCATTTAAGGTTATATAGCGTCCTTGTCAACTTCCTTTGGTTAAATACCTATGTGTAGTTTATTGAAACCTGGCAGAGGCATTTGTAAGTTTTTGATGAATCTTCACTCTGCCATGAAGCAGAGTGCCCTAAGCACCCTATATTGAGATTTGCTTCAGTCTGGGAGAAAATTCTGACAATGTGATTTGCACTGGCCCTATCCTTAGGAAATGTAGAGATTTCACTTGTTCATCTTCATTGTGCTCTATTCCAAACAACAGTGGTTTGAATTTAGAAACATCTTTACTTTAAAACCCTCTTCCTCTTAAGTGGAGTTGCTATAACACCAAATTTTAAAGTTGAAGCCCAAGAGAGAATCTTTTTGAGAGATGGTTTTGATGAAGTCGGTAGAAGGTATGGTCTGACTGAAACTCAGGCATGGGAATTTGGGGAAGGGTTTAGATAGGCAAGAATCTGAAATCCAATATAAAGAAAGGACTGGACACATCAAACATACAAAGCAAGTAGGAAAAGTAGGGCAGGAAGTCAGGATGTGAGAAGTAGGACTGGAATGGAAACAGGATCATGAAGGAGACAATGGCAAGGAAACAGAAAAAGAGTGAAAGTGCCTGCAGTTGCTAGAGCAACTTTCCCACTGGAATGTAGAATTCATTCAGAGTCTAGCAAAAAGGAGTTAGCCTACTTGGAGGAATATTTTCCTTCTCCCTCTCACACATGTTGATCATGTTCCGTAGCTGCTACAGTTACTGGTTTATTTCTGGTGCTTAATTCTGAGGTCTGATTTGTCTTTCAACTCTACTGATGACTTGCAGAGGTTCAGATAATAGGACATTTGCTTTTATAAATTTCTTCAGATAGCATTCACAATTCTTAAAATTATGTTAAGGTTGCAAAATTAAAAACTTGGAAGTTGGCAAATACCCAAGTTGAGATGTCCTCGGCAATTTTAATTTGATCCTTTGCACATATGCATTATTATTTGGTTTCTAATTACATGACTGCATACTATTTATTTTTTTTTTCGTATGACCCCAGTGCCGTTCAGTGGATGGGATGGATGATGCGCGGGGAGTGAATCAGGGCTAGGAAATTATTGGCACCTGCTTCACTTATTGCAGAAATTGGAAGGCTTTTAGGAAATGAGACACAGGGCTGCAACAACAGGGCTCTGACTCTAGCCACCCCACTTTTGCCACTGCAGAAGTACTGAGTTCATTGCTGTTACAAAGCTGATTGAGCTGAATTGTGAACATCTACAGTAGTCTAAGAAAACATGCTTCTGTATTGAAATTGACACCTCAGGCTGGAGAGAGTTTGACAGTTTTGGCCTCAATCTTTTTCTTCCTCATATTTGGATGTATGAAATGATTGTACTAGTTAAAGTTCACTACACTTTAGTGTTGCAAGATGATAAATTATTTACTATTTGTGAGTTACTGGGACACTGTGAGTGTTGTGTATGTTTGTGATGAGGAAAAAAAACCCTGGGAAGAGAATAATTCTGTATTTAAGATAGTAACAAGTAAAACAAGAAAAGCACATTAAATCAGTATGAAAAAGGTGAATAGCATTTCAGTCAGTGAATACTACCCCTCTTGTGCTCTGAATGGGATAGGAGAAGGTAGTACGTGGCTTCACATACTCAGATTTAGTCATAATATCATCTTTCACATAGTCTTAGTTTTGGCATTTTTTGTCTTTTCTGGATGCAAAAGCTAGCTGAGGGGTTCTCTTCTGTTTTTTATTGGGTTTTTTGCTGGCTTTTTTTGACTCAATACAGAATTGAACTACATTGCAGTCTTCAAAATATTTTGATTTGTTCCAGTCCTGTGAAACAGGAAGCCACTATTATCTTTACCTTGGCTCGGTGGAAGGTAGAGAGGGAAGAGGATGACGTATTAAGTGTGTACATTACAACCTTAAAGCCTCAAGCTGATACAGTGAATAGGGGCTAAGCAAGTTGAGAGACAAAGAGATATGTATCTCAAAGGGTGACTCTGATCCCAAACAAACTGTATGAGGCTTCTAGTTAGGGTGTCTGAAGTTAGGTGGAAAATTCGCCTTCCTCTTAGTTACATTTGGAGATTTCACCCTCCTGTCAATTGCGTCTGGAATTACATTGAGTTGTAATTGCAACTGTCTGGATCTATAGCAGAACTATGCTTCTGAGTACCACTTCAGGTACGTAACTCTAAATACTCTAAATATTCTTAAAATAACTAGTAAGTGTATGTTTTACCTTTGCAATACTTGGTGTTTTCCTGGAAGTACTGCTGGAATGAAAATCCAGTTTCTCAGTGGGTGAAGGTGTCCTCTGATGAAATCATTGCGTTCTGCACAGTTACTGAGAAATGTGGTTTCCAGTCTTTATAAAGATAAAATGAGCTATGAAAATAGTTAAATATTAATGGATTTAAAGACTCCAGCCAAGGAGTAGGCCTGAGTTGTATCCTTTTGCTCAGTGATGATAGTTATTGGCCGGTGCAGCAAGGAAGGCCTCTTAGCATGATGTGTTAGGGCATAGTGCCAGACTGTCACAGCTGCAGAGCATCCAGATAGAATTTGGCTCATATCCAGGCAGCTTAGAGCACACATGAAGCAAACATGCAGATGCCTACATGAAGCTGTGTAGAATAAAACCATACAGTTACTCATTCACAGTAGTCTTGCAGATTTCACTTTGTGAATCCTTAACTTTCCCTCACTTCAAACTTCAGAGTTTGCTAAGGAATTCTGTCACCAATTAGGTGAGGTGCTTAGAATTACATATGCTACACCACCTATGACCATGAGTTGAACCTTGGTTTCCTTCAGTCTAGACTAAAGGTGCAATTAAGCAAATAAGTGTCACATTTATAGCAGGGAGGTTGGAACCTGATGATCTTTAAGGTCCCTTGCAACCTTAACCATTCTATGGTTCTGTGTGCTGTATCACGCAAAGTTACAAAGTATTTGTACTGGTTATTGTGGAGTGGAAGACTGTGGTATATTTGGAGATGTGAGGATAAAATACCAAATACAAAAAATATTCTACATAAAGAAATACATTCTCAATACAGTTTCTTATAAGCCCGGACAGAGGACTTGTTAGGGTTACATGGAGTTGGACAGACAATCAAAGACACAGAATAGCAGGATCCTGTAGAGAATTTTTTCAGTTACCAAGACTGTATAATAGAAAAGAGTCATGGGTGTTCCTTTGCCTTGCAACACAATTGCTGGATGCCTTGAGCCACCAGAGGACCTGAGGAGAAGCTGTCTAGAACTGAATCATTAGATGAAGGTGAACTTGGAGCTGAAGAACTGTGGAACTGGTTGCAGTAAGGCGAAAGGCAGAATACAGAAAATTTCCTCCTTGGAGTTCAGGGAGCTGAGTGCTTTGGTTTGTGAGTCAAATGCCACTGAACTGTGACAGGGACATGGAGTTTGGTGTGGTGGCCTAGCTGTCTGTGCAGGCTGAGAAACTAGAAGAGAAAGGGGGAAATATAAAGACATTTTACAAAATGCCTTAGAAATTGGCTGAATGTTCAAAACTTGTGAATATTGGACTTTTGTGTAGTTGGCATAGTACAAAATTAAATGCCTGTCATTACAGTTAATTTTGCATCTTGGCTTGAGGGAAGACCATGGAAGAGTGTGAACCTAACAGTTTAGATGTAGAACAGTTTATATGTTTAGATGAAAAATGGGTGTTTCAGATGAGGTTGAAGATGTAAAAAAGGCAATGTTTGTCCTTATCCAAAGCAGTGGTCTTTTGGGACATTTGAAAAAGGAAAATGAAGTTAAAAGTATTCTTGCCAAGTAACAGTGAAGGAAGAGCTTAAGATGTCAAGTCAGATGTCAGAATTTTTTCCATTAAATTTATAAACAAGCTGGATAAAGGCAAAAGTTCTATGAGGCTATGGATTGAAGGGTGGCAATAAAACAAAATAAATTAGACAGATAAGCAGAATCTCTTCTGTCACCAAACCCATAGGCCTCTATGAGTCTACTGCTACACAGCAGGGTCAAAAGCCTTCTGGGCTCTCTACTTCTTCTGCCACTGTATTTGTTCTGAAGTCAGTACCTCCATTGCCATGACAAATAATTAGTATGTAAAAGTGATAGGTTTTTTTCTTCTGAGACAAAATCATTAATGAAGCACTGTGAAGATTGCTCTATATTGGGACTTCTTTGAAATGTTTTTTAGGACTTAATTGTTTTTTATCTTTTAATTTTTCTGGACTGTCTGGAATGTTTTAGGTGCGTATGTGTGTAGGTTGGAATTCCCACTAGATGCTGTGAATTTTTAGAGCAAGTTAATTTCCAAGTGCTAGCTCCATAAGTGTATACACATGTTTACACTGAACCCTTGTTAGATATAAACAGATTTATTCTCTCTCTAGATGCAGAGATTAAAATCTAAGTCTAATAGTTGCTTGGCAAATCCTTCAGCCACTGGACTGTTAAGTGGAAGTTGAACACCTAATTTAAGGAAAAAATTTGCCCTGTGGAGGCAACTGGAAGTTGTATAATCAGTCATGGAGGATGGAGTACCCAAGACTGTGATTTCAGAATCTACTTAAGGTGTTCTAAGTTAACATTGCTGAATAATAAGGTGGCCTGATGCTTGGCTGCATTTTCCAGTC
Organism: Chaetura pelagica; assembly: GCF_000747805.2. Lineage (NCBI taxonomy): Eukaryota > Metazoa > Chordata > Aves > Apodiformes > Apodidae > Chaetura > Chaetura pelagica. The sequence goes on along the minus strand of NW_009952974.1, from coordinate 12,678,199 downwards.
TCCTCCCGTGTGCCAGCATTTACTATTCATATAGCTGTGTTGTCAGCCAGATCTATTTCCTGGAGTGCCCCTTTCAGAAGCAGCAAACACTTGAATTGGCTAAAATCAATCATGATGCCCTGTGGTGGTCAGGCTGATCTCTTTCTCTAGGTCTTTGGAGGCTTTTACCTTTCTCTGGCAATTTTATTAATAAAAAAGGGGGGAGGAAAAAAAAAAAAAAAAAGGTTAGGCTTTTGTGTTAGGTGCTTCACCTGAATCAATCACCTACCATTTCAGTGAGGCAGCATCTTATAATAGGCATCAAGCTCAGGAGTCTGGAATACACTGTCTGTGAATTATGTGTTCATTTTGATAGATTTATTTTTTTTCCTGAATTACCAAGAAATTAATTTAAATGTCAGTAAAATCAGCTGTTTCACTGACACGCCTTTTAGTGGATATATTCAGGTTACTATGCTTGTCCTCCAGCCCTAAACTGCTTCTAAGTTTTCCCCAAGATGCCAAAAGTCCCATCTGTTCTCCTCCCAGTTGCCAAAATCTCCAATTTCCGTTTTGGCAGTTGCAGTCGTTTGTGTTTTTCTTTGCCAGAACTGTCTTTGGTATGGTAAAAATTGAAACTGGAAGAAATTTACAATATGGGCACTTCAAATTGCTGTAGTGACTGTATTTCCAACTTCGTATACTGGTATACTTGCTAAAGACTACACTTCCATCATTTGGATATCACATGCAGTTGAATTATAGTTTGTTGCAGAAGCAGGATCTCATTATAGAATTTAGTTTCAGCTTCTTATGGAGTGTGCTGGACTCTGTATTTTAAACAAAAATGGGAAGCTGCTCAGGTTTGTTTGGAAACCTATTGGTATATGTAGCCCTACTGGCATGTGTGATCAGTATGGAGGAGGAATGTGTTAGAATGAATAACTTCCCTTTTATTTATTTATTTATTTTTTAACAGAGGCTCCAACTTGGGAAAAAAGAAGCAACACATTTGTCACATACCAGGATGTGGCAAAGTCTATGGGAAGACCTCACATTTGAGAGCTCATCTCCGCTGGCATTCTGGAGAGCGTCCATTTGTCTGCACTTGGATGTTCTGCGGCAAGAGGTTCACGCGCAGCGATGAGCTCCAGCGACACCGAAGAACACACACAGGTTTTCAGTCTTTGATTCTGGTGCATTGAACTGAAGGAGGGTAGTGGAGAGGGCTTGGATAAGTGACTTTTAAGAGGAGAATGGATCTTTGTGTTTGGTTGATTTTAATGTAGTGTGACTTTTCTAAAATTGGCTAAAACTTACAGCTGTGTGTACACTTTGGTTTCTTTAGTAGGTCTGAGAAGGAAAAACAGCTACCTTTTTTGGTTGAGGACTGACATTTAAATTAATGTTTAATATAGCTTTATCAGAATACTTCTGTTCAGGTTCAGCAATTAAATTCATTGTATGAAGCAGATTAGAACTCTTGTTTCATCTTAAAAGTGTAATATTTCTCTCATCTTAAAAAAGGAAAATAAAAAGACAGAGCTAGATGTCCAACAGATTAGATATCATCCACAAAATCAAGGAAGAGCATGTGATGGTGCATCATTCTACATCTTCCAGTTTCATGGTTAGACAACTCATTAGGAACTCAAGGTTCACATTTCTCTTTTTGTCTAATACAAAGAAAAGAATTTCATCTAGGACTTCTACCTTTTCAAGGAGCAGTTTGCTTCAAGTCTATTTCCTGTATTACCTATTTTCCTACAAACTGAACTTACCATTACTTTCCAGAATGTTCAACTGCTTAGAAGACAGATCAGACTAGACACCTCCAGAGGTCACTTCAATCTTGAATTACACTATGATCTTGTCTGTCAGCCTCAAATATGATTCTGCAGGAGCTCATACAGTCTTCCCTGTCTATTGTTTGGCAGGTTTTGTTCTTCTTTTAGGTTATTTGTTGGCAATAATTGCAGTGAAGCTTAGCAGCCTGAGGACTGAGATGGCAATGTTCTTTAGCTTTCCTGAAAGATCTCCCTAAACTCATCGAGACACAGAAAAATAAATCAATCCAACATGATAAACTTGTGTGTTAAATTTCTAGACATATATACAAATCCCTTAGCACACAAGTTTATCATGTTGGATTGCTTTTTTCTTCAGTATAGATGTTGTTAGAATTCTGACTCTTGAAGGCAGTAAGTTATTTCATGTTTTGATGTACATTTGATATTTTTTATGTTCTTGAAAACATTATTTTTTTTCCTTATCTTCTATGACAGGTGAGAAGAAATTTGTCTGTCCAGAATGTTCAAAACGCTTCATGAGAAGTGACCACCTTGCCAAACACATTAAAACACATCAGAATAAAAAAGGTATTCACTCTAGCAGTACAGTGCTGGCATCAGTAGAAGCAACACCTGATGATACTTTGATTACTGCAGGAGGAACAACACTTATCCTTGCAAATATTCAACAAGGTTCTGTTTCAGGAATAGGAACTGTTAATACATCTGGCACCAGCAATCAGGATATTCTTACCAACACTGAAATACCTTTACAGCTTGTCACAGTTTCGGGAAACGAGACAATGGAGTAAATATTACACAAGATACCTATTAATTGTGGTTATTTTTATACAGTAGTGAGAAGAATATTGTTCCTAAGTTCTTAGATATCTTTTTATTGATGTGCAAAAATTTTTGGATTGACAGTAACTTGGTTATACATGACACTGAAATGCCTTACTTTGTATGATATTCCATAGTATATTAAAATGGTAAAATTGCATGGGTTTTGTAGGTACTTTTGGAATCTAGAAGAAATGAAATTTTACCAAGTTATATTAAAAAAAAAAAAAAAGAATTTAACGATGGAAATGGTAGTCTAACCAAATGCATCAATCCTGTGTGGTTTAGTGTAAAAAAAATGAGAACATGTTGGTATTTATCTATTGTAAGATAAAAGAAGTTGATGGGTGAAAAGAAATCATGTTATGATAAAAGAAATTTTGTAATTTTCTTGATGACTGGAATTTTTATTACGCATAACTGACAAATCAAGTTTCCAAGCAAATGTTACATAGTGTAGGCTTTACTTAGCTCATCAACTTGTCATTTTGAAGCTAATTATTTTAATTAGGTTAACTATGTACAATATTTTAAGCATTACTCTTGTAAGATTTTGAAAACTACATTTTAACATGGAACTCTAGGGATAGTCACCTTTTGAATCCTGTTGAAAAGCCATGTTTAAGATTTAATTTGCCAAAATGATGTCTTGCTAATATCCTTTCAATAACCAAGGTGGGTAATATAACCAATGTTTAAAAAGCTTAAAATGTTAAAAAAAAATAAAATATGTATAGATTGAGGCATTTGGGTGGTAAGGCAAATGTTATAGTGAGGTATATCCCTTCTTTTGAACATTGGAGGACCAAAAATAAGGTGTATTGCGTCTCAGCAGTGATTTTTATCAAATCCTTTTCCAAGAAACATCTGTCTGCCAGGGCCTTAAAAGCCATCTTGTAAATTACAAGTAAAATATAACATATGCAAATACAACAGAAAAATCACTTCCATATTGACAGTACTCCCAAATATATGGATATAGTCATAGTGAACTAGGGATTTTATGAGGTTTTTATTTGTTTGTTGTTTAGTTTTTGGTTAGTCAATCTGCATTTAAATATCAGCCATCTTTCCTTTTTTGCTTCTTCCCTTAAAAATTGTATGTATCCAGTACATTTAACTGATAAACATATATGTTTTTTATTATGCTGAATTTTCTTTTTATTTTTTAATTACTGTTTATATTTTCAATTATAGAAAAATGTACAAAATCAAGTTATATAGCCAGTCTGTAAGTGCTATACCATTTTCAAAAAAATGTACAACAATAATTACTGCAGTTCACCTATTTACAAACATTTGGAAATCTGTTCATTTGTTATTCTTAAAACCACCTCAAATTTAAAGGCTACCTTATTGTACGTTTAAAGTGTATTATAACAGTGTGGTAGTTAATAAAACACTATTTTTTTTTTCTTTTGACTTGAGTTTACTGTACTTCTTGTTAACCAACAATGTATAATTTCATAATGCATGTTGATAGCCTGAGACGCTTTATTACTTTGTGCTAGTTGGTAGGATGTAGAAGTGGTGTTTCCTTTGCTTATGGGCAAGGTGATGCTAATACACCATCTCCTTGCTCTTGGAAAAAAACCCACCTGTATGTGCACGAACATGCATGTAATTTATACTGTGTTGGTATAAAACTGGTAACTTTTTTGACCATAAGCTGAGCAGGGCATAGCAGAAATGTAGGAAACATATCCTGTAGAATATGAAAATAAAGTTTTATTTACATTCCTAGACATTTACGTGCCACAATACAGAGAGTCTTGATGGGGAGCTGTGGCTAAAAGGGATAATGGCCTTTTGCTTAAAGCATAGGAAGAAAGAATAAATAGAAGAGGGAAAAATGTTAGAAAATACAACTGGAAAGGCAAGATGATAGGTTTAGAGGGAGTGTGAAAGACCAGTGAGAACTGTGAGATGAGAGTGATGGTTGTATACGATGCAATGATAAAAGTGAAAAGCTTGTTTGTGAAGTAAGTCTTGAAACATCAAATGGCCAGAAGACCAGGATAATTTAGGATAAGCCATGTGAAATTCAGCCTAGAAAAGAGAGAACTGGGAAAAGTTATGAAGGGAAGATTTTCTGCTTTTGCTGTTTAATGGAAAAATACTAATTTAAATCTTATGTGATTCAGAGTAACAGTAATTGTTTGGTACAGAGAAAAGGGGGTTCATTCACTGTCAACTTTATATTTTGTTTAGCAAAATAAGTGAGTGAAATTGATTGGGAAGACACAAGAGCAGCAGCTTGGGACAGAAGACAGTTCTGTGTAGACTTGCGCCATTTCATGGTGGTTGTCAATATTTTAACATACTCTGGATCCACTTCCTTTAGACAGGTGAATGCGGTGGTTTCCAAAAGCTGTTCTGGTTCAGAAAGCATGTTCATGTAAGTTACTTCCATTTGTAATAGTTACATTATGTTTCTCATCTCTCCAGGCATTGGTAGCTATATTAGTGCATTATTTTAAGAGGCAGGGAAGAGGGTTACTTTTTAAATGGAACTGTTTTTCGTTATAGAAGTTTAATGGTGTAACAATTTCATTGATGTGCATCTGTGGATGAAGGTGTTTTGGTGCCAATGGTTTTGATGCCTCATTGCTGAAAATGAGATTGCTTAATTTCTCAGAATTTTAATGCTTGTTACATCACTTTAATTACTGTTTAGGTGGCACCATTTTTCAAAAGGATATGTTGTTGTTAGGAAGCTTCAGAAGGTAGAAGTTTTGGAAAAAAGTGACTCAAATGTTCAGGAAAAGGCCTGATGGAAAGCCTGCAGTATGAGGGCTGTCTGCCTAATGGCTCACAGCCTTATTGTTTGTGTTATTTGAGAATGCTGCTGCATGTGTTCACATGTTGTGTGGTAGTGAGTTTTGAAAGATCTCTGTTCACCTCCAGGGCAAAGGTTCATAAGCCCAAGTATAACATCTTTGGTATATCTAAGATTGTTGCTGCCTCATGACTTGCTATCCTGGTCACTCTGAGAACTCATATGATACTAAGATAAAATTGTGCACTCTGTAGAGGGCTTTTTGAGTTTATCTGTTAATCAGTTCTTCATGGATTCCTGATGATGGTTTCTTGGTGTGCTTCTTGCTTCTTATTAGTGTGATCTGTAGCATTTTACACATTTTCACGTCAGGCTTCATCACTTGTATAGTTTCTTGGTATAGTAGGCTTTAGATCCTTGGGTGGTTTGTACCTCTTGCAGTCTGATGTGATTGCTAATTAAGAAGACCTTAAAACTGGTTCTGCAAGAGAGCATGAGCGGCCCATGTTATCAGTTTAAACAGGCAAGGTACTTACTTTCACTAAGCCTGTACATACACTTGCTATAATCTATTCTTGGACTCATTCCTGAATGAACTAATGATTGGATCCTTGCAAGTTACAAACAACTACTGATTCTTGCAGAGAACAAGATGTTTTAATCATGGCTAATTACCAGGCCAATGGGCAATATGGCTAAGGAGAATGGTAGTATCACTGAAATACTTGTGAGGAGCAGGATTTCTGATTTGAAGATCCAGATTTCACTCTGGGAAGGGATTCCATAGAGCTCTTCTTTCGGCTTTTCTGAATATGAAAGAAATACCAGGTTTTGATTTGAGGCATTTTGAGGTGCTGGGATCACTAAGATAAGCATTGCTCATGGCTTCAGGAAGCTCTGATGTGTTCTGTAACAAGTTGCTCTGGGTGTCAGGAAATGAAGGAATGGAGCCAATAGTCACTTGTCAAGTGGTTATTGGTTCCTTTTAAGTAAAAAAACTGTTGGGATAGGTGGTTCTCTTTCCTCCAGCTTTTTGCCACCAAATTACTACCAAAGATGTGGAACATGCACTGTAGAATAGGGCTGACACAGTTGACTCAGATCTTACCTGGCAGATGATATCCTGTGAAAAGGCTACCTCTATTTGATGCTCCAGAATTGCTGTTCATTACTACTCCGGTGTATTCTGGTACATCTTTCCTATAACCTGTGTCTGCAGAACATCTGCTAGAATTTTAGTCAGATGTGTCTATATTTTATGTAGTCTCAAGTATTGCTCCAAATGGGATCAATACGCTATCACAAGTATCTGTGACCAATTACTAGTAGTGAAAAAATGGTCTGTTGGGAGCCTTTTGCCTTTCTTGTCCACATTATGCCAGTCTTTCCCAATTCCTGAGATGTCCAGGAATCCAGAGGTAAAAAAAAAAAAGTAAAAGGTAAGAGAAAAAAGCTCTTGATTGTGATTTTGGGGTTTTACAGCAGATTCACATTGTACCTTTGCTTAGAACGTGCTACATGTAATTTGCACAGTCTTGGCCTTTGTGTTTGGAAAATATTTATAAAATGTCTACATAATTAATGTTTTAGGTACAAAATACATGATGTACTGTGTTATATATAAGATTTACGTACACTTTCCTCTGTATGTGTGTGGGAGGTAGGTAATGTGTTATTTGGAGATTATTTTCCCCCAGAAGTCAGAAATGTTGCTGCTACTGAAAACCTGTCCTTCCCTTCAGTGGTGTCTGCTATCTCTGACAGTGAAATCTGGCTACAAACTGTGTATAGTAAATCCCATAGTTTGGTGGCCATTAGAACCTGAAATTGCCCATACAAAGAAATGTTAAGGTTTGCATATTTTGAAATTAAGGAAGTCCTGAAGTCTGCAAAGTAATAATACACAGCCCTTTGATCATTGGCAGAGGAAGACCCTGTACCACCCTTAGTCTTGCTACTAGACGGGAATCATACCCATTTTCCAGAGTAGAGGGGGTGCTGGTAGTTTGCCCCAGCTTGGTCTGTGTTTCTGCAAGATGTATCAAAAAGAAACATTTTATACAAGGTGTTCTACATATGTTTCCATCTTTAATCTTCTAAGTAAGAAATGCCATTTCTGACTCAAGCCAGAGAGCCTTTATGTAACTCTAGAGCTTGTTTTCACATCTTGTCCCTGACCAAGCCCCTGTCTGGACAAGCTGGTATACATTCTCAAGCCCTATTGTTGCTGAGTTGGCAGAAGAATGCTCTGAAAATAATCTGAAAATTTTCAAGTATTTATGGTTAGTTGGTAAGTGGTATCATATGGTCCAATACATATTTCTCCAGGAAGGTCTTTCAAGTAAGGACCTCAAGGCCTCTGAGAAGAAAGGAGCCATCAGAGAGATGATCAAGCTGGGTTCCAAAAATAGACAAAAATATTACTGAAATCATGTTAACCAAAGGAGTTCCTGACTCGCATATGCTGGGCCACCCAACCACCCAGAATTCTTAGGTTCTCCCTCCTGTTTTTATAGAACTTCCTCCCTTATGAAAGCTTTTCACAGAATTTTGTCTGTAAGTTGTGCACAAAAGCCACAAACGGCTACTTCATCACAGATGCTTCCTAGCAGAATTTTTTTCCTGCATCAGGTTGTGTTTTGATTTGACAAACACAGACTTAGGAAGTAGCAGTCCACTCCATTATGTGTCAAGCAACCATTGCTGCCGGTAAGAAATGTAGAGGTTTGAAGGGAAAATCACTGGGTTTCTGTGCATGTGTTCACCCTGTGGTGGAGACATCAGGATGATGTTTCTGATGGGACTGATCTATGTGTATTGGCTAAATTGTTCCTGATTACTTTCTGCCTAGGCTACTGCATGAGTCATTACCAGGACACAGGGAAGGTGGCTTAACACAAAAAAATCTTACTGCTTCTTCACGTTTTGGACGCTTCCAGTCTGTGATCTGGTACTAGAGGCTGGTTTTATTACTACAGCTAGTATGGCTGGAAGGTTTATTTGTGAAAACTGGCTCCTGAAAGGTAAGAAGCCATGTCTTGTATTGTTAGTTTGACTACAAGGTGCCGAGCACAAGCTAATCTGGCACAACTGTATACCTTACTTTGTAAGCTTTGGATCCCCGTTGGGACCTGTACCACAGCCTTACATAAAGCAACATTTGATGTTCAAGTGTGGTTGGAGAAAACACATGGCTGTATGTCAGTGCTTCACTGTATTTTTCAAGAGCAGCGGTGAGGAGTGGGTAAGAAGAGCTGAGGTAAGTGAGCTGGTAACAAGCAGCTTGTTAGTAACACACTGAACACACAGGTAATAGAAGACTGCTCTTGTGGCACAGCTTCTGGGCTGGTAGGAAGCCTTGTGAACTGGACAGCGAAGTGGAAAGAGGCAGGAGCAAATGGATTGGACAAGTGACTTGGAGCAGGGCTGCAGAAGGCTGTGGCAACACATGAAGGTAAGAGTTGATGGAACGTATGGGGTTTAATCCCTGGTGTGTCCCTCATGAAACCTTTTGGGGTTCAGGTTCTAGACAGGCGTGAATGGAATTCAGGGGGGCTGTAGGTGGATCAGATGAGATGCAATAAAGTGAGGAAGGGGGGCTTGAAAGTAAAATCTGAGTGCTGCATAAAGCTTTCTGCCATTCATTATGCTTTCTTAGCAATCCTTGCTGCCTTTTGGTTCTTTACTGCTGTGTGCACCACTTTCCTGTCATAATTCTCCTGCCAGGTCACCAGATGCCATAAACCCAGCAAGAGAGCATGTGCTAGGCTGAGCTTTGCCATAAACAGTGTTACTTGAGGACTGCTAAAGCTTCTGTCTGGCAACATGCACTGTTGAAGGCAGTTAATGCAGAGAGAATAGCTGTGAATTAAGATTGCCCTGTGAGCTGCTGCTTGCGTGGTGTGTAGGCTGAATATGGTTCTTCCGTTTTAAGTACAGGGATACCACGGTTTAGGAACTGGATTGAAAATTAAGTATGAAAGGGTGGTCGGGGGGAGGGAGAGTGGGGCTGGTCCTTTTGCATGTCGACTTTATTTGTCGTCTGAAGAAAGGGGTGTTTTGCCTGCTGTTGAGAGCCACTCTTGGCTGCAGAGCGAGGCTCCTCTGGCCTGCGGTGGCTGCAGGGCCGGCCCTGCGGGGCTGCTGCTGCCAGCTGGAGCGCCCGCAGTCCCCCACACACCTCCCCGGGCTCAGCTCCCCTGTGTTTGCCTCCGCAGGGGAGGGTGATTCAAGAAATATGATGTATTTTGGAGACCAGTCGGAAGGGCTGGCCCAGACCCCGCTGGCTCTGGGGGCTCCGCGCTGCTGTGGGCACCAAGGCCCCAGCCCCCCGCCAGTGTGGGGCTGAGGAGAGAGCGAGTGAGCAGGGGGGCTGTGGGCCAAGGGTGTGGGCATGTGGTGCTGGGCTTCATGTTGAAGTGATGTTTGGTCAGTGCTGGGCTTTGTTTTCAGGCGCCGTGTGGTCAGGGTGCTGCCGTGCCCGTGAGAAGAGGGGAGGGCGGTGAGGGGGGGTCTTTACGCAGGTCAGTGCCTCCTGCTCCTGGCTTACATCCATAATTCTGCCTGGGGTTGTATGTGCCAAAGCTGCCATCTGAGATAATAGGATTTAATCATAATTTTTCCATGTATGTTTGTAGGTTTTTTTACTAAATGTAATGTGTTCTCAATACATAATTACTTAAAGCTTGAAATGCTTCCAAAGGGCTATTCAAGTCTTTTCTGTAAATAACACACCTTAAAAAATTATATCAATACTTAATGTCATTTTGGGACTTCTCTTGCATTTCCTTAAGAAAAAAAAAAATTACACAAACACCCCCCATCAGTATTTATCTGAAAAATTAAAATTGTACTGCTTTCAGTTGTGGTAACTAGCTTTTTTATATGTCCAGTTATGTATTTGCTCATCTGAGATTCAGAACAGGAGGTTTTTTATGGCTTCCCTGGAAGTGTTAATGGTCTTTAGAGGAAATAATAGCTGTGAGAAATATTTCAAATGCAGAAGGATTGGAGGACCTGGCATATTTTTTAGTTTTACTTCTCGGTATGTGTATGATACCAAACACTAGTGAATGGAAATACAGAGCAATCGTGGATGAGCTCTGATTTCAGGAGCAGAGTAAGGGAGGTGAATTGTCACCTCCCAGTGTTAATCCTCTCACTGCCTTCGTTTTCAGCCTCACTTAACACATGCCTCTTCCGCAGCTCTCCAAATTACTTAGAAGCCCCTTTTCTCCTCCTACCTCTTCAAGCAAGAGTGACAGATGTTTCCTGTCTGTTTATTTGTGGGAAGCAGAAAGCTTTGGGGTAGAATGGTCAAAAGTTTATTCCATCCTGCTTATGAGAGAGACAGTGTGAAAAAAACAGAGGATCCTGCTCTTGAATATTGGACATGTAAAAAAGGGAACAAAGAGTTAACTGTGGCCTGATGCCACTATGAGGGACCTTTACATCTGTGAATGATAAGTAACATAAAAGAGCTATTTCTGAATGTCTCTTGTCCAGTTATCGCATCAAATCCATGCAAGAGTGTATTATCCCATCTAGATAATTTCCTACAATAAAGTCTGTACAATTAGAAAACAAACCCTGATTCTCAGTTTTATTTAAAAAAAAAACAACACACACAAAATATACAAATTCATAAATAATTTATTACTTTAAAACAGATTTTATGCTTTTGTTTTGGTAAGACTTACATCTGCTTTTATGACACAAGTGAGGGATTGCCACAGTAAAGCTCAGCTCAGTGTTATGCTACCAAAAATTAGCCAAGTGAAATATTTGTATGATTTTGAGTAAAGGCTGTAAATTTTCTCCCAGTGTTCATGACCTTTTTCACACTTTAGAAACAGGCTAGTTTTGAAGTTCAGCAGCAGATACTATAAGAAGATAGCAGATTTCAGGACCAGAGCATGTAAACAGCAACAAACCAAAATTATTTTAAAAATCAATAAAATTATGTAAGTTAAAAAACCACAATAACAAAACAAACAGCAACCACCAAAACCCCTACACATTTGAGAAATAAAATATAAACAATTTTCAACCTGAATATTTAAAGACTGATTTGTGCATGCAAAATGTGTTTTGTTTTTCAAGCACACTGTTCAGTACATATTAGTGATCCCTGCAATTTAAAATGACATGTGCTTAATCTAAGGGACACTTGAAATAGCAGTATCTGGTAAAGATTGCAGATGTAAAAAGTCTTCCACTCTTCTTTTGTTTAGTTTCTATGTTTGGCAGCAGAGTTTATGATCTGTCAATTTTGTGTGTACAGAAGATTTTTGCATGGCAGACAAGTGAAATGTGGCACTGCAATCCCAAGACTTCAAAAACAGGCTGAGATACAGTATTTGATGCTTATCAGGTAATGTGGGGCTTCACTGTTTGTAAAAGAAATCTCGTATCCTTCTATAGATATCCTTTGTATATGTAAACTTATTAAGGCAAAAATGTATTACTGGTTGTTATCTTAGTTTATTATTTCTTGGAGCATGAAAGTTTTACACATTCTGAGGAAGATGAAGGTAGTGAAAGGGTCCAAGGCTAATTGCAAGCAAGCATCTGGACTAGAAGAACATGCTTTCCTGCTTCTCTTCAGCCAGGTAAGCTATAAATACTTACATGAAACTGTTCAACTGTTTACTCCCATGCTTTATCTCTCATTCTTTTAATTACAAGAAAGACTACAGGAAGCATTCTAATGGCAGTCTTACACATCTACCCATTTAACTAGTTATCTCAAAAATTGTGGTGGAATCTTGTCCCCCCTGATGTTCAGTAGATGCAGAATTTCTTTCAAGGTGCTAATCTGAGACAGCTGCTTTAATGAGAAGCATCCACTAGATTTGGGTCAGAAGCAGACTTCTTCTGCCAGTCAGTTACCTCTCTGTCTAAACATTTTATTTCTCTGTCCCCTCCCTGTTATTTCTCTCTCTTTTTTTTTTATCTCTCTGGAGTTTTTCCTCTCTCCATGTTACAGAAAGTACAAAGTTTATATTTTTAGCCTTTCTGTGCAATTTTTAGTTCTTAGACATAAAAAAATGTTGCTCAATACATTACTGACTTTTGCTAGACTCCTTGATACAATTTCTGCTGTTGCTATCCAGAATTTCACCACATTCTGGAATTGTTGTTTCTCCCATTTTAAAAGGCTCTTGAACATCAGAATATGATGCGAACATGAGAGCATATTTGAGAATGTCATGGTTCCAAATGTGTAGTTTATACTACTGAAAACCCAAATATCATCTGAGAGAGATCAGAATCCATCTCAGGCTAAGCTTGGCTCTCCAAGTACTCAACCATATGAAATGGCCACTATTTGAATGTTGTGATCATCTGTGAAAAGAGAGATGGCTTTGACTGCCACAAACACCGTGGTTGGAAATTTGTTAAATAAATAAAGCTGTATAGAGGAAGAGAGGAGTACTGGATACAAAGGCAGCCCCAAAAAAGCAATCTTGAGCTGTCAGTTTAGAAATCTGCTAATTACTGTTGCAGAATGGGACTATTTCTGAAACCCTGAAAGCACAATTGGAGGTACAGCAAGCAAATAATAGATTCATTACTGCTTTTAGAAATAATATATTGTTGAAATGGAGGCTCACACAGAACAGAATAAAAAATCAGGAAAATTCACCATGATAGCAAAACTCTTAATTCAGTTTAAAGGAATTCATATAAGAATCCCAGTCTTCCCTGAGAAAGAAGGAAAAAAACCTCCAGGAATTCTGTATTATTATTGAGAGAGAAATAATGTTGATAAGTAAGTACTTTATAATTTTAAATTCCTTATCTAAGATATTGGGGGTTTTTTGTTTGTTTTTGTTCTTGCTGGTTTTTTTGTTTGGGTTTTTCCTTGGGTTGGTTTTTTTTTGCTGGCTTTGTTTTGCTTTTTGTTGTTGTTTTTTTTTCTCCCCCTCTACCCTCATTGTCTCTTAGATTCAATTATGTTCTGACTTCCTTGCACTCAGTTTGGCCTTGCTGGAAAGAGGTTAAGTGGCCTGGTTAGCCCACATATCTATTACAGAAATCCAGTTAGACAGGAGTGGAGACAAAAAGCAAAAATCTTCTGACTGAACCTTTTTTTAGGGCATATAGAATAGACTTAGAAAGAAAAGGTGGAGCTACCTGAAAAACAGTGTTTCTTCTGAGAACACTGATTGGGGGAATGCCTGTAAAATATAATGAGAGAAAAAAACCTCAACAACCTAGCAGCTTTATCTCTGGCAGGGAAAATAGCGAAAAGAAGCTGATAGAAACAAATTGTTAGATGAGATAAAAAAATATATGTATCTGGCAAAGAAGCAGAGGAACACAGATTCTAAAAGAACCCTCAAGCAGATTACTATCCTTAGAGGCCAATTAAACCTGAATCAGTCAGGAAAGACAGAAAGAGCTTTCCTGAGGCTTAATGAAAATTTATATCAGGCAAAATAAAGCCCTGAGATTATTGGCATATAAGGAGTAGAATGCTAAAAGAAACAAGCTAGCTTGGCTATTAACGCCAGGGTGGTATTTACATTTAAAACAAAATATATTTGTAAGGTCTTTGAAGGCTTTCTGTGTCCATCTGTATATTAACAAAAAATCAGCTCCAGCTGACAAAATAATGTATGTAATGAAGCAAATATGCCCCCAGGTTCCAGCTGCCCAAATCACCATTTGAAGCCATCTGAATAAGAAAAAGTGAGAAAATATCTTAAGATGATATTTCTGAGCCAGCTAGCAGAAAAATCAGGTATTTTAAATACTTATGGACATCTTACTTAGAAACTTGTAATAGTCTTCACTGTACTTTCAAGGACTGATCAGCTTTTGCTTTTGGAAATTTATACATTGCTTTGCAAGAGCTTGCCAAATAATTTCTGTTAAATGTCATTGTTCTACAATGTATAGAAGGACATAATCATGACCATAAAACTAGCTTATAGTAAGGGCACCAGTTAGCCAACATGGTAAAGAGAAGATAGACCAAGTTATGGCTCTTGCCCTGTCTCCCCATACCTTGGACTTCCTGCAGTCATTGGAGGGTATTTTACTAGCATAGCAATTTCCATTAAAATAATTTTGAGTAGGTTCTTAATGTTTTCAGTTTCCCTCTAAATCTCCCTAAAGAGTCAAATAAAAAAATAAATGTGGAAGATTTGTAATTCAGGATTTAAATCAATACTCTTGTTCTAATTCCAACTTTTCAGACATAATTTTAACATCTTCAAGTTAAGGAAAGTCCTAAAACCCATTGTGACTTCCATCTTAGCTGTCCTGAAAGTCACAGTCTAGGTTGGTAGACACTATTGGCTCTCTTCTTTCCCAAGGTATTCATACCCTAGTGAAAGTGTCAAATGGACTCTGAGTTTAGTAAGCTTAAGAGACAGCATCTAAAAAAATCTAAAAACCTCAAATTACAAAAGACAAAAGGAACCAAGGAATAGTTTATACTTGATCTAGAAATAAATATCCAAATTTAATTCCATATGTCGTTTATTAGCTTCCTTAGGGACAAAGAAAAGCTTCTGGGTATGGGGTCAGTAGAGTAGTCCTCGTCCACAGGCTCTTTTTTGTGTTTTGCATAGGATTTCCCATGTTTTCTCACTGTTGCTTTCAGAATTCCACTGCAAAATTTTGAAACATCTCTGAACCAATTCCTGTATCTTTTCCCTTTTCCTTGTTTTTCTACATGTATCTGTTGTACTTGCTGTGACTATACAATGCTCTGATTACTTCCCAAGCTGTACAGTTCCTGATGCTCTTAGAAGTAATAATAATAATTTAAAAGCTGTTTTAAAAAAATTGAAAATGTAAGTATATATTGCTGGATACAAGTAAAAAATTCAAAATGAGAATGGATTTTATTTGTTGCTCTGTTTCGCTAGAGTTAAAAATGCTATTCCAATACTTTTTCCTTTATTGATAAAGACTGTATGTTGATGATCACCAAAACCTTGCTAGTCCTAATAATGGAGGCTGCTTCTTAAACTGTCTTAAGCCTATTTACAGAGCTCTGAATCAGCTTTTTTTTTTTTTTTTTTTTTAACTGCTGGCTTGCCATCTGTAAATACCTTCAGTAAGATGCAAGCCTGCAAGCCAATGTTATTACTCATGGATATTTTACTTCCAGCACCAAGTGCTTTTGCATGTAGTCCTACAGTAAGGTATATCAGGTAATGACTATGTAATATGAACTGCGTATGTCACAAAAGAGAACATGCAGAATATAAATTGACTCTTCGTGTGAAAAGCTGGAATGCAAGGGGGATTTAAATGGATGCTACCAAATTTTCTTGGCCTCTGTGTAGGCATTCTAGACCTCTTAATGCTAAGAGGTTTCTTTCAGGAGTGTCAGTATTCTCCCTCCACTATTCCCTAGATTCATAATTTAGAACCTCAGTTATTTCCCTGTGTTTGATTAATGACAGATTCTACTTGATGTTCTTTCCAACTGAAACAGTCACAGTGGCTGGCCACATGCAGTGCCTGAGGGATGTGAAAATGCATATTGGAAAGCAGCAAAGTAAAGCAATCTTCTTGAAGAATTAATGGCAGTAAGAACTCTTCTACTAGTAGGTGTGAACCATGTATGGAGCTGAAGAATAAGGACTCGTACCGGGTGCAATGTCTGAGTATCATTATAAACCACAGCATCTGGGAACAGAAATAGATTACATGATGACATATATTAAATTCTCATAATACTTTTTTATTTAACTAAATGAAATAAAAATAAGATTTTTTTCTTTTCATAAAGAAGCTGTAGAGTTTTTTCCTTGACTTTGTTGTCATGATGATACATGACAACAGTACCAAGACTGTATCTGCTATAGTATCATATTATAAAGATACCAAGGCAACAATTTTCCTATAGACCTAGAATAAGAAGGTGTGTATCAATAAATATATGTATATATATTAAGAATATATAGAAAGTATATGTGTAAGACTTGAGAGACAAGAACTAATTTTGTTTCCTAAGATACAAATTTGACTAATGCTAAAGACATGTTTATAGTTTATTTTTATGTTCTCGTTAGAATTAAAATACCAAGTCATTGCAAAATATCCAGATCCAGAACAGATAATTATTTTGTCTTATTCGCCACTCCAGAATTTCAATGTTTGCATTCAAAGGAAGAAATTTGGGTCTTGTTTGTTTTACTCTGCCATCTAAGTGTTTCACCTTTCTCTTAGGCCTCATCACAGAGCTGCGTAAACACCATGTGACAAAGTTGCTTGGGAAAAGGGAAGACGTAGAGGAAGACAGTAAGTACTTAGTAAGGAGATGCAAGGGTTAACACCTGGGACCATAGAACAGCTGGAATATGTTAGTTTAACAGGAAGGCAGCCCAGAGAGGGAGTGTGAACTGCCAGCAGGTGGCTGGGAATGGCTGAATAACTCAGTGGTGGGACTGGAATAGAGTTCTGGCTCTTACTGTGATGACTCCACCAATTTCAGCAAAAGCCTGCTTTTCTTTACAACAGCAGATTTTGTCAAAGCCCATTGGCCCCCATCTGTTTTGACACAGGTTTTGTTTGTTGTATCTCTTAAAGCTTTACCTTATTCTTTCTCCAATGAGGGAAAGAGGGCTGGTTGAGTGCCAGCTGGGCTTCAAAGTGTGAGATGCTGATGTATCCCTTGGAGGGACTGTCTCAAAGTCAAGCAGACAGTGTTTCCTTAAAAGAAGCTGCAAGCAGGCAAGTGCTGGAGAAAGGTCTGCTGGGGTTTCTCTCACTTCTGCAGTAAGGAAAGCTAAGCTAAGCTGACAGAGACTGCTGCTCTTACCACAGTGATGCTTTGCTGTGGTGTGCACTACCGGTCTGTGTTCTCCAGAAGGCCTAGTCATAAAGTGGCCTTTGCTCTGGGCAGCACTACACAAACACAAGAGGCTATCCCTGGCCCAAAGACCTTGTATTGTTGGTGTAAAATGAGAGATGACAGCAGGTGGACATGGAGACAGAGAAGCAGAAGGCCCTAATGACGGTGCAGGTCAGGGAGCATAACACAGCAGTTTTCTCAGCATTTAATTGGCATGGTGGTAAAAGAGTTTGAAGGAAGGATATGAAGATAACAGGATCCTGCACAGGTAATTCTGAAAAGCTCCTCCCGAGTGTGAAAGGCAGTGTAGGATAATGTGTATGTGTTCTTACTTGACAATCTAACAAGGTGGAATTTGGCAGGATTGGAAGAAAAAATACTGGAATAACAAAGAAGTGAGAGCTTGGAGAAGACTTTTCTCTACATGAACAGGTGGGAAAATTTTACTTCACTCACTAAGCAGCAAGGCTCTGTAACAGTTGTAGAGAGCTATTAGGAGAGGATCTATAGAGAAATCTTAAGTTGAAGATGATGTCCGGATTATGGGTTTGAGCAATGGGCAGGATGGCAATATTATCCACTGTGGATAGGACAGGAGACCTTGTGCAAGGTTTGCTTGGGCAGAAAGAGGGGTCAGGAGACTAACAGCTCTATTTCAGTTAGTCATCCAGAGGGAGATATCAGAGAGTAGATGAGAATGTATGTACACAAAGATGCAGGTGTTGGGGGACTAAGGTAATTTGTGTGGCATGTGTGCACTAGAGGGATTTGTGTTTGAAGTCAGAAGTGGTAATGTTTGGGGGGTGGGGAGATGGGTGAAGGGTGGGGAAGACTAAACAAGTACCAAGGCACAAAGAAGTTGCAGTTTAGGTGTACGATTATAGATATTTGTGGATAGGAGAGCACAAGGAAACTAAATACCTGAAAGAGAGCTGGCAAGCTGGAGTCACAGGGATTTTTCTATACACCCCTTGCAAAAGCAATCAGCTATTAGAAGTAAAAAGAAAATGTTAACTCTTAAGTCAAGAAAGAACAGGGCATCAAGAAGGACATTGCTGACTGTTGCTGAGTGAGTTGGGGGCTGGTCTACCTCAGAAAAAAATTAAGCAGAAAAGAGAAAAGCAACCTTAGAAAGTACATAGCAACATCATATGAAGGTGAGCATACTGAGGGTTGGTGGTAGTTACAAAAATGTTCAACAGAGATCATGAGAGGATTTTCTTAAAGACAGGAGGTCTTAGAATTTGAAGGAACAAGCTGCAGCTAGGAGTCCAATTCCCTTATAGCTGAATCACTGGTCACTAATGTCTTCTGTATTTCTTTACATAGTTATATCTTTGCTGTTATATTTTGTCATGTCTTTGTCACTTTCCCAGAGTAGTATATAAAATGTTGATATCTGTGCTGAAACTCAGCATCTATTAATCTTGATGTTTTGCTAGTAATAAATCCACTTTTTTCCAGTTTTTTATATTTATAAGTGGACAGAAGAACTGACATCAGAGAATTTACAAAAGTGTTCAATAGATAATATAATTAAGAATTGATAGTTATTTTCATTACAACTAGCCCAAATTTTTGTTCCAAGATACACTCAATTTAAACTATAGCACTGTACTCCAATGAAACTACTAATCCTATAGGTGCATTGACTATCTTATGTTTTAAGAAAAGATTCAGTACAGCATGCTTTCTAAGAAAATATTCCAGTGACCTACTACAAAATAATTTTGGCAAATCCAAATTTGGCAAAATTAGAAGTTGCTTGGCATTTCAGATAAAACAAAATGCTGCTTTATACTCATGTATAGATAATGAACTGGCAGTCTGCATAGGAGCATTTTTGACAGTAAGATAATAAACACTGACATGGATAAATTGTCATGAGTTGAACAAAAAAAAATCCCCTGTCAAATTATCATTTTTATAAGGATGATGTATTTGATTATAAGGAAAACAAATGTGCTGATGGCTCCTTGCAGCAGTAATTTTGCTGTCCAGGATGACAAAGTTCGTTCTGAGTAACTTTTTAATTGTTTTATCCACATAATGGCTTACTGTTCACTTTTATGTCACTGGACAAGGAAATAATCTTTACAACAAAAGCTAGATTTCATACCAGAGGTACCAATTTTACCTTTAATTCTTTATTTGTGGCAGCACAAATGAGAATAATTGTATAGCATGATGACTGGCACAGTGGGATTCATATTGCCTGTGTGTTTGAGCTGGATAGGAGCCAGTACAGAGAATATGTACATATACATGACTTGGGATTAATATGAAAGCATTTGCAGGAGCCCTGATAGTGTGGCTATCTAAAATATTTCCCCTGAACAGTTGAGAGGGACTGAAAAAGAGAACTAGTTTCACTGTAGCTGGCCAGGATTCCCCCCAATGCCTCAGCAGATGCTTGTTGCGTTATTAACTGCCACCTTTCTCCCTGAGCACAGTTGCATGAGTCAGAGCTACATTCCCAAATGTGTCAATCTCTTGGAGCCACTCAGGTGGGGAGGCAGTGGCTGGATGATGGAGCCACATCAGCATTTTGTGTAGTGTTGGAAACAGATCTGCTTGAGTCATTGTTTGTTAGCTTGGTTAGGTTTGCCTAAGTCTTTACAGTTTCACTGGTCATCCATAAACTAAGTGCACGATGCAGGCAAACAGACTGTGCTTGTTGTTTGTCTCAGGGTTTTGTGAGCAGCACTACATCAAATAAAAAGCAATGACTTGAAGTGTGTAGCCTACTGGTCACACAACTGAACTGAATCTGTCATGTTTTTATCACAGTTAAAAAGTTGAAAGTTATGGATGTTCATACAGATCATAAGATAATAAGAGAAAAATTACTCTAGTTCCAAACCTTATCTTAACATTTAAGGAAGGTAAGAGGCGTTGTTGTTGTTGTTATTTTAATACAGTGTATACTCATTTGGAAACACAGGAAAATATTTTGGGTTGTATATGAAGAAAATGCATGTATTTTGACATCTCGTTTCACTAATTTTCAGATATTTTTCTCAAAACCCAGAGGTGATTATATTTATTTATTTTAATTTAGAAAAATGTGTTTTGTCTATATAATACCTGACTTTGTTTTTGGTAATATAAGAAACTGAAGAGACCAACCAATTTTTTTGTCCTTCAAAATGTAACATTGCTCCTGAAACTTTCCAACACTGAACATTTCACTGATCTCCTTTTCTCTGCCATCTGTCTGATCTGGCCTCTTTCCAAACAATACTGCTTTCCCAGCGGATATGGTTATCCTGGTACAAGAGTTTTCAGTCAGGGTAAGAAAAATTCACATTGTGTTCAGTTGCTTCTTTGATAGTGCATATAAATATTGCATGGCCTTGTACATTTACAGTTTGTAGATTCTGAGGTGCACATTTCTGCTTGTCAGAAATTCTGTCTTGTGCTCTGTTTTGCTGAAAACTTGATGTTGAGTGTTAAAAATATTCATTTTATCTGACATTGTTCTGCGGCAGTTTGTTTTGGCTATTACCTTATTACAGTTCCTGCATAACCTTCAATAATGGATGCTTTGAAATTTGTTTGGCTGGTTAAAAAAAAAGGTCAAGTTTCAGAATATACACAGCATTGCAGAAGTGTTAATTCAACGTTTTGGAAACAGTTATCTTATCTTAGAAGTTCAACATGAAATGTCTTAGGAAAGATAGCGTATTTTAGAAGCTGAGCGCTTAGCCATGTGTCATTTAATGGACTGTGGAGTTGGGCACAAAATCACTAATCTCTTCTTGACCAATGTCTTAAGAATTTTAGACTTATTTGAATTATATCTTGCGGTCAAATATTTAGGTATTGCATCATATCTAAGGGCATCAACAGAGGAATTACATCCCATAGATCTAAGAAAATGCAATGCATCATTAAAAATACATATGAAAAGCATTGTAATTTTACGTGCACAAGTGCATTAGCTGTTGAAAAGGTGGAGAGGTCTCATTTCCCCTTCTTTATGCTAGAATCACTTTCATGCTAGTAATTAAATAGTGCGTTTTATAGTGAGCAATTGTGATAAAAACCCGTCAGACACTGACAACTTCCTTTAAGAGGAGCATATTACATTATATACTGAACTATTTAGATAATCTCTGAACAGTGATAGAATTTCTTGTTGAACAATTAACTCTGTGTATCCCAGAATACTTCATACACAATATTTTTCTTTTTTTCATCCTTCTTTCTCGT
Source organism: Chaetura pelagica (assembly GCF_000747805.2). Lineage (NCBI taxonomy): Eukaryota > Metazoa > Chordata > Aves > Apodiformes > Apodidae > Chaetura > Chaetura pelagica. Next base: position 12,656,772 of record NW_009952974.1, on the reverse strand, counting down.
TTTTCTTATTTTTATTTTTCTTTTTTTTTCTTCCTTTGTCTTTTTTTTTTTCTTCCTTTTTCTTTTTTTTTTTCTTCTTTTCTCTTTTTCCTTTTTTTTTCCTCCTTCTTTTTCCCTACCGTTTGCACCCTCACAGTTAAGGGAGAACACTACCCTTTTTTTCTTTGAGAGAGGGATGTTTTTGGTTATCTTTGGTCCTGGTTTCAAAAAGTGATTTTTACTTAGCCATGTGTCATTTAATGGACTGTGGAGTTGGGCACAAAATCACTAATCTCTTCTTGACCAATGTCTTAAGAATTTTAGACTTATTTGAATTATATCTTGCGGTCAAATATTTAGGTATTGCATCATATCTAAGGGCATCAACAGAGGAATTACATCCCATAGATCTAAGAAAATGCAATGCATCATTAAAAATACATATGAAAAGCATTGTAATTTTACGTGCACAAGTGCATTAGCTGTTGAAAAGGTGGAGAGGTCTCATTTCCCCTTCTTTATGCTAGAATCACTTTCATGCTAGTAATTAAATAGTGCGTTTTATAGTGAGCAATTGTGATAAAAACCCGTCAGACACTGACAACTTCCTTTAAGAGGAGCATATTACATTATATACTGAACTATTTAGATAATCTCTGAACAGTGATAGAATTTCTTGTTGAACAATTAACTCTGTGTATCCCAGAATACTTCATACACAATATTTTTCTTTTTTTCATCCTTCTTTCTCGTTTTTCTTATTTTTATTTTTCTTTTTTTTTCTTCCTTTGTCTTTTTTTTTTCTTCCTTTGTCTTTTTTTTTTTCTTCTTTTCTCTTTTTCCTTTTTTTTTCCTCCTTCTTTTTCCCTACAGTTTGCACCCTCACAGTTAAGGGAAAAAACTACCCTTTTTTTCTTTGAGAGAGGGATGTTTTTGGTTATCTTTGGTCCTGGTTTCAAAAAGTGATTTTTACTCATTCAGTTGAGAGGGAACCTCTGGCTCTCAGGACCTATTCCTGTGTCAGAGTCACTTACAAATTGAAAAAAAATAATTAAAAAAATCTTGTCTGGGAGTTTGAAACAACTAGCTTCTCATGCAACCAGCTTCAGGGTTAACTCTGAATCCTGTGCATGCTGGGACAAGACATGGGAGTTCAGTCAATGGTCTGAGGCTACACATGGAGGGTAGCTCAAAGGCATCAGCATGAATTAAGTCTTCTCTAAACCATAACTTGAAGATTTGTATTTCATTTTCACAGAGACCCTTTCCCAGTGCCCTGGCAGTATAAATGTTGCATTTCCTTAGCCTGTTCTGAACTGGAATTGGGGGAGTAGTGCATGTAAACATGTGCTCCTCTTTTGACCTGTGCTGATACACTGAAAGAATGGTTGGTAAGTGGGAAAAGGAGATCCAGGAGTGGCTGAAATCACAGCAGCTAAGGACAACAATTTCACTACAAAGGCAGATATGATCCATAAAACTCATATGTTAAATATCTTCCTACTGAGTCTCTACCTTGACAATTTAAAGCGGTCTCCCAGGAGAAATAGAAAATAAAATTAATTTTCTCTTTTTCAGCTGGAATTATAGAAGGTATATTTTCTTCACCAGGTAAATTTCTATAACACAAAAGATCTCCCTCCTCTTTTGATTTTGAATGTGTTCAGTATATAAAGCAGTTTACAGTTTACTATTTTTTCCTGTAAGTTATTAATATACTAACAGATTTCCCCCCCCAAGTGATTGGCATTGAGTGTAATAACCAGCTGGAATTGTATCTGGATTCCATTTTGTGCAATTGTGATATTAGTTTACTGTATTTTCTTTAGTAAACAGACACTCAGCACCTACCCGTAGTGCAGGGTGCAGTTTTACAACCAGATTATATTTATTACTCTGGAAAACTATTTGGAAAAAAGCTCCAGACTCTTAACATGCATGAAAATGAACATATTCTCATGTAAATTCCTCAAGAGGAAGCTGGCAGAATTAACAATTATGAAAGCAGCAAGTCTGCTCACTTAACTAAAGTTTGCCCAAAGGCTGGGAAGCAGCTGAATTACTGGGTAATATTAATACCTTGTTTTTACTGTGAAACAGATGTACACTGCCAGATACTTTTCCTGTGGCAAAAGAAACCAAACCCAAAACCAAACCAAACCAAAAACTTTGCATGTTATACATGCTAGATAAAAATAGGATGTGATCAGTTCCAAACTTCAGCTAGCAACTTTGCAATCAATTCCTGTAAGATGAGAATCAGGCCTTGTATTTAGTAAGAGATTCACTGTTATTTAATTACATGAATGTGTTCAGAAAAAGTCTTGCCAACCAGAAAGTGGAAACAAATAGGATGGTGATAGTGTTTTGTTGCAAGCATTGTTTTTTTGGATTAGTACTGTTGACCCTGAGCCCTTTTCTTGCAGACACACAACTTGGTTGCTAAAAATAGGCTTATGTGTGGAATTTATTTAGTAGAGATTTGGCTAGATACATTTGGAGAGGGGAAAATCTTTTACATAGCACTTGTAAAAAATGCAAAATATTTACCAATGCTGGTTGCTTTTGTAGAGTTTTAGTTTCCAAATTAATCTGAGAAGCTATTAGTCTGTAGCATTGGACTTATCTCATTGTTCCGTTGTTTCTGGCAGTGCTTAGACCACCATCATGCCAAATTCCAAGGGGAAGTGGTGGCTGGAGGACAATTACTGTTAGCAGTTCCTGTCATACTGCGCCTCAAACTTGGGTGAATATACTTGCTCCGTGAAGACTCTGTGTGTGAGAACTACCCTGTGCACATAAGGTATTCTTGTAGTAGAATATATGCTCCATGGTAGCAATAATAATATCCTCAAAATTGTAGCCTGAATGGTCTCATTTCCCTGTGCTTTTCCTTCCCGAGTCAGCATCACTGCTGTTGAGGGTCTGTAGAGCAGAGCTGCGACGTGACCCAGTGTCTCGTTCTCCCGTGCTTTTTGTTGCCCACTGAATTAGGCTGAGGTGCTTCAGCAAGGCTAATGTGCCTCCTAAAACTTGACCATACAACTGCAGCATTCCAAATGCTGTACCCTTCACATATGAATGGTCCCTTCAAAGTCAGAAGAAGCACTCAGGCTAAAGTTCAGCATATAGGTCAGCACTTTTAGTCTGTCTTCCCCATTTGAAAATGGCTATGTTGGTTTGTGCTTTGAAATGCTGAGAGGGAAGCCCCTCCCACACCAAGAGACACCCACAAAAATATTCTGAATAGCAAAGGCAGCAGAACATGTTAGTCACGCTACCCTTGCACTACCCAGACTTCTGTGACAATTTCATGCTTCTGTGAGCAGATTCTCCAAAGGGGGGGAATTTCCCTGTACATTTTTCAGGGAATAGTTCAGTTTCCCATCCCGTGCCTTTTTTTTCTGTTTTCAGTTGCCCTTGGTATTAAAAAAAGGAAAATAAATAAAAGGACAGAAATTAAAATGTGTAAACAACAGGAGTGGGCAGGCTTAAATTGACAAAAAGCAAGAAAATCACACTGGCTGTAAATCTGGAAATGCTGTTCTCAACTCCTAGCGTGTGCAGGAAATGCAGCACATATGGCACATGGAATCACCTGGAGCTAGGCCTCTTTGTTGCACCTTGGCATAGGAGAGCAGGAACAAAGCAGAGATGCAGATTTTAACCCTCAGTTGTCTGGTGTCTGGTAAGAATCTCCTTAAGCCTATGCTTACACTTGGCTTCCAGATCATGAATAGAAGATATTAAAAATAGAATCATTACTGAATGATGTCTTTGTACTTAAATGTGGTTAGCAGTGAATATTTTTTATTAAATACTTCTGATATAATTCTTTCTAGGGTTTAAGAACATATGAATGTAATTGTATCATTTCTTATATAAAAGTTGAATTTTATTGTAATGACACTTCATTTATGATGCTCTTCACAAAAGCTGTTTCTGTTATTATGCTTTTAAGTGAGCCTCAATGTGCCTTACAATCATTAATGAATCAGACTTTAGATAAAGACAGTGTAAGTATGGCAGCGTATCATTATACAGGGGAGTAGACTGAAGCATGAGGATGCAAATATTTACTACACCTTGCACAATGTTGAGGAAAAGAGAGCTCTAAGGCTAGAATGATGTTTGTTACTGTTCATAGTGTACCCATCATAAAAATAATCTTTGAAAAATTCAAACCATTCCTGACTTTTGCTCAAGGTTGGCAAACATTTTTGTGAGGGAAAAATGAAAGCAAATTTTAAAATAAATCAGAACATCTGATATCGTGTGTTTGGCCACAAGCTTCTCTATTTTTTTTTTTAATTTTATTTTTTTTTTTTTTTAAAGCTGAATTACTCTGTTTTGAGAAACTAAAACCTAGAAGGTTTCTGCTCTTATTTTTTCCCCTGGCATCACATTTTTCATTTATTTGGAAAGAAAAGAGGGATAACAATCTTCTGAATAAAAGAAAATACTTTCATGTTAATGCCAATGCATGCTTTTTTTAAACAGGAGATCCTCCTCAAAGGCCCAAACGCTGCTGCTTCTGCCACTCTTCCAGCTCTAGAAATTTGTTTAATTTACTCAGCTTACTCTACCTCAGATCTCCTTGATACCACTCAGTACATGCCCTGACTGTCACAGTAGTGCATGTGCATCTCTGGTTAGTTTTTCTGTTAAAGATTTATATGTTTTTCTATATTTTATGCACTTCTAGGAAATAATAATAATAAAAAGGTATTCATTATTATACATCAAGCTGTGAAGAACAAAACAATTTTTACTTGTTTATTTTAGTGATATCATTGCTATCATAGGCTGATATTGAACAGCTATATGATTAACTGCAATGTTATCTTTTGAAATACAAAAGTGTAAGATTTCAAACTTACGGTAATAATTATATGTATTTTTAGAAACGGAAATGAGCTTATGCAGAGATTTTGAAAACAGACCTAGAAGAAGGAATGGAAAATGTCCAATAAAGAGTATGCATTCAGATGCTTTAAGAATGTTTTTTATACTTTAAAGATGATAATTCCTCAGAGCTCTAGAAAATGGGAAATTTGTTAATCAGTGGAACTTTGCCTGTACATTGGTATTTTCTTGGTTTAATGAAAGTTTTGAAATGCCTCTGTATATTGGGGTAGTGTAATCAAATTCATACTCAATCTGTATACAAAATTAAGTGCAATTTTACATTTATAAAAAGCAGTGGGATTAGGAAATAGTGCAGCTTATGCTACATGAATTGTTAGAAAAACAGTGTATTTTTTTCAGTGGAGACAAGGAAAGCCAGACTCTTTTGTCTTTTATCAAAATTGTCCCATACTAATATTGTTGCTACAGTCAGTTTTCAAAAAATACCATTAGTACAGTAAAATTTATTTCAAAGTTATCAGGAAAGAGCAGTTAACTACAAGCAACCAAGTCAAGCTATTTCTGCTGGCACAGACTGATTTTACCAGACACAAGTTCTTCTGAGCTCTGGACAGAAGGCAATATGAGTCTGAAAGCTCCAAAGCTGTTTTAGTGCTTCTTTTTTCCTTGGCTAATACACACTGTGACAAGATGGGGTTTTTGGAGCAAAGCTGGGCTTGCATTTGACTGCCCTCAAGCAGAGTGCGGAAGAACTGGTATCTGGAAATCAAACACAGTTGGATTTTCAGTTAAGGTGTTTCAGAGAAGATTTAAATTCTTGGGTCTGACCCCAGCTTCTGTAGTCTCACTTTTGTGTCTGCACTGGGCTTCTGACATGGTGCAAAGTCAGCAGGACAAAGTAATTTTGTTAAAGTCATGATCAGCTTTGCATTCTATAACACTCACCTCTTTTGCTTTTCTCATTTGTATTAGATTTAAATTTTTTAAATGTCTGCCTGAATTAACAAAAATTAATTTTGAGTTTTGAAAGCTTAATGGAAGAAAAGTTATTGAAGTTATTGATTTATTGAAATTTCCCGTTTGAAATACCAGGGGAAGAGTGGGAGAAAGATTCTCAGAGAAGGCACTCTCTGAAGGGAGCCATGATGTGACAAATACATGCCTTCGGATGCCTGCAAATTCCTGACTGGGTGCCCTATTTTTTATAGGATAAGAAGGTACAGGGAGGAGGTTGATAACACTAGTGCTGTTTTAACAATGGCACCAAAGTCAACATTCTGTAGCTAGCCCAAGGTGTTTACTAAGTGGGCATTTATTTTTTGTGGCTGTCTTTTAAGCAAACACACCTTTTTCTTGTGTAAAAAAGGAGAAGACATCTGGCAGTATTAGTGGCACATGAAAGAAGCCACTGACAGTGACCGAAGCAACTTTTGCTGAAGTCACCAGAGTGAAACATTATATTGGTGAAAGAGGATAGAAAAAGCTTTGATGTATCAAGCACTTCTGCTATTCCCTAAAGCTCTTCACATCAGCTAATGACCTTCTCAGCTGGAGAAAACAGTGACTGGGAGACAAAGACGAAAGATGTTCCATGCTTTCAGTCCAGACCTGTTTGTGCACTGGAAGGCAAAAACAGGAAAGTAAACACAGCCCACTGATTACAACAGGTTAGTAAATACAAATGTTGTGACATTTCTGTAGAGCTCTTTCTGTAGAGGCAACAGTTACATGCATTGTATCATGCTGTTTTATTTTATTTGTTATGTTTTATGAAGTTATATGTCCTTTTTTTTTGCTTAAAGTTTGTCCTAAAAGTTTGCTTTACTTACAGAAGTTGTTTGAAGTTGGTGAGCAATAGCACTGAGGGACATAAAAGTTTAAAAAACTAAGGAAAAGAGGTGTTACAATGCAGTCATTATCACACTGGGATCTGGTGCTTTTGGCTTCTAGTGTGCATTCAGAACACCATCTTGTGGCCTAGGTCTCCTGTGGTTGTACCTGGCAACAGTGCTGGGAATCAGGACACTGATTCCATTAATTTGGTGGCAAAGCTCCCACTGAACTTAGTAGGAGGGAGAGGAAGGCTCAATTACTAGCTTTTGTCAAGCACAATGAGATACTGATGAAATTGTTTGTGTCAATCGGAAATGTTTTTGTTTGCTACAAATGATCCTTTAGAAGAGGAGAGGGAACATAAATGAATTATTTATTTAACATCAAGTTGCTGAAATTTAGGCAGCATGTTGTAAGTACAAAATTGCTTTTTACTAGAGCATTGTCATAATAATTTTATGTTACTTTCAGCTGGTCCACTTCAACTTCCTGTGTTTGTTTTTACCAATGTGAAATAGCAATGCTACCTTTCTGTTGGCAAGATACGCTAGTGTCAGTAGTAAAAGAAGTGTTGACATGAAAGAGCAAATTACTGTGGACAACCATTACTGAATTATTCTAAATTACTTCTTTTTGACTATCACAAGCATGGGCTGGCACATAAATTCCACTGATTCACTTTAATAGAAACTCAGTTTTTTTGCAGAGAAGTTGAGAGGAGAAAGCCGTATTTTGCTATTTGCTTTCAATATCTTTGAATATTTTATTGTCAGTGTCCTGTTTGAGAGTTATGTAAAATGGAGAAACATTTTCTTAAAACCAGAATTCTTCCTCAAGTAGAAGGCTAGTGCAGTTTTCTAACATGAAGAGCATAGTGCTTAGTTTTTCCTTTTCTGAAATATGGAAATAAATATTTTTGGTTTAATTATATTTTCGTTTAAGAACAAAACCTTAATTTGGTTTTCTCAGTATGATTAACTCATATTATGCTTTAGTCATCAATCCTGTATCATCATTGTCTCATTTTATTCTAGTGAAGCCTTACACTGATTTTAGCCAGGCTACATTCAACGCTTGATCATACATGAATTGACATAACAGTCTGCAGCCTATTTTGATTCCTTTTGTTCAGTAGAATTTTTTGCCTATGCAACTTGTAATAATTCCTATGAAGCTGTCACAATCTGTTCTATCAAAATTACTTACAGATCCTGTTGTTCAGGGATCATTGAAATGATAGATCACTGTGGTTTCTCTTGTTAATGTGTGCTTAGGGAGTCCTTCATTTACACAATAGACTTATTCAATTTTTGGGGAAATGTGATTATTACTCTAACACAGAAAGCACATGCTCAATCTAGATACAGCTTGCTTATTTTTTTAAACAGACAGTAAAAAGTCCTTCTCTTTCTGTGAGTGATGACTCGGATTAGGGAGTCAAGCCACAAAAATCTACTTTTAACCTTACAAACTAATTGCCTTTACCTTTCAATTTGAAGGAGTGATGATTTCAGATAGCACTGGACTGTTAGTAAGGCTGCCAAGAGGTCCAGCTGCCACAAAGGCAGATCAAGGCATGACTGATGGCTCAGGGTGACTGGAAATCATGGGAAGATGACTGGGAAGTAACCCTAGGTTACCCGAGGCTGACTTCCTCTCTTCGTTAGCTCAGCTGTGCTCCTTACATTCTCTGTTATGCAGAAGTATGGTTAGAGTGGTCCAGTACTAGTTGTAGAGCAGTGTATGAGAAGATTTTAAGCACACAGACGTGTAAAAATATCATACACTTTGAAAACTGTAGGCTAAATCTAACCAGTTTTTATCCACAGCATTTTAATTCATCCCTTTTTAAGGACAATAGCGATTTTATTTTTAAAACTTTTTCTTACTCAGATGCTCCTTTGATGTTAGTATCTTGGTTATAATGGCATTTCTTGGTCAGTACACTGGGCTTTAACTGAGTAGTGGTAGGGTAAGGATCTGAAACTGAGGCAGAAAAACAAAGAAGAATATTCTAGGTGTAATGCTGCCAACATTTGTTTCTGTTGTTCCCTCTAATGGGACTGGTCAAAGCAGTAGACTATATTGCCTAAGTAATAGTTCATGAGGTTGAGCCCTATGCTTGAGTCAGGAGCCTCTTAGACTATGAGCGTGTGGGAGAACAAGGAATGAGGGATGCAGAGAGGTCTTAGGAGCTGCTTTTTTCTTAAGTTCAACAACTGGCATCAGGGCTGCTGACTGCCCTCTGTGCATTGTCTGTTATTCAGAGTTTTGTATTCTCAGTTGTACTTTTGACTTCAACTGGGCATGTGAAACAGTATACCTTAGAGAAAGAAACTAAGTAAATGGATTGTATAATTCAATTTCAGGGGATTTATTCATCCTGTCTTGTAATTTTTACTTACATGAATAATCTTTATTTACACATTCTTAATGTGAATGGGATTACTCGCAGTAGCGTTAACGCGAGTAGCAGGTACAGGATTAGTTTCTGTATTTGTCAGTGGTGCCAGAAGTGATAGAATATACTGTAATTTGGACAGACTTTCAATTATAATCTGAAATTAAAGAGCTTTATTTTGGAGCATTTGCTCTGAATAGCAAGTATTGATACTTGTAATTGAATCCTGAGGTAGAACTTTCCATACATGTGTAATGCAGGAAGTTCTCTCATTATGAGAGATTCACTTGGCAGATTGAATGGTCACAGTTTAGGAACAATATTAAATCCTGCATTCCAAGAGTAAAAAGGATTGGCATCTGCTTCTAAGGTAAAATATTTAATCTATTTCATATCTCAAAATTCTATAGTCTGAAATTAGTAGACTGAGAAACATTTTTGTAAATCTTTGATTATGTGTTGTGATTAATTTTCATTAGAATTGTGCTTTGTTAGGACCACTTGATGAAGCAGGCCCTGATGCTGAAAAATGCTTCAGGCAGATATCCAATGAAAACTTAGCTGCCTTGAGCAATTTTCAGGACTTGGAGCTAAAATTTGACAGTGTAAATAAGGGTGGCAGAATGAAAATAAATTATGCTGCAGCTAGCCTGTTTTCCACACCTCCAGGTTTGGTGGTGTTTTTTGGTTTTGTAGGGTTTTTTTGTTTGTTTTTCTTTTGTACTTGTATAGATCAATTGATGTATATTTGGTTTGTGTGCAGGTTTTAGCCTTCATGTAATCAAATAAAAAATGTTGGAAAATTAATATTTTGCAAATATTCTTTTTTCAATTCCCCAAAATATTGTTGCTAGATAAATGCTCTCAAATTTTATATAAGGCTTTCTTTCACATGGAGTAAATGTCTCCTCTTTAAAGAGGAGAAAGTGGGGAAAGAAAATCTGAAAAATAAGGACAAATGAGATACATCTCCTCAGCTCCAATTGAGGGCCAAAATCAATGCTAATAACTGAAAATCTGTTTACAATACAATGTTGCAGTAGTTTGAAGGTAAGATGTGTATCATATCAGTCACTGTGGTTGTAAGTCAGTTTATATGCAGGGATATACGGTGACCCTGACTATTTGGCTAAGAAGCAATGGTACAGAGTGAATGTAATCCTGGTGTTTGCTCACAGTGATACTGTACCTGTTACCTCTTTGAAGCAGGAAATGGCAGAAAGTTTGTGGATTAAAGTACTTCAGACTTTTTGGAATCTGATTTCTCTTGCCCAATGCCAGTGTCCTTACTGATCTGGGAAGGTGACTCGGGGATCTGTCAACACCTTGGTCTTTCGCTCCCTAGGTTGTATTCAGGACCATGGCAGCAGTTGGCTGCCAGTATATTTTTATTTTAAAATCCTTCTATTATTTTTTTTTCCTTTGAAATTCCATAAAGGATAATCACAGTCTGGCCCCGAATAATGACTTCACATTCTCATTTATGCTAAGTATTTCTAATGTTCAGTGCAAAAATACCCAGGTTTGGAGAAACTTCCTTTGGAGATATATGAAGAAGGTGGAAGAAAAGGACAATTTTTTTTTTTAGATGACAAAAGTGTGACAGTGGATATTAGTCTTGTTGGATAAAATACAAGATCAAGGTATAGATGAAGGGGTATAAGCCTAAAAGTTCACTTGTTATTCTTAGTTATATCAGACAGTCTATAAGAATACGTTCCTTTTTCCAGACAAAACCTCTTTGCCTTGTAGCTGTAGACACCCTGGCTATTACTTAAGGTAAAAACTGTGGAAGAATAAGGAAATAATTAATGAAAAATCACAGAAATACTTCGACATTCTAGTAAAAATCGGATTTTCAGTTGGATGTACAATAGGCACTCTGGTAGAGTTAGATAATTGTCTTAGAATCATTAATAGCTCAAGTTAAAAGAGAAGATTTAGGAAATTGAGATTGATATGTCCAAATATTGAAATGAAGAATACAATTTGCATATTTTTGATGGCAGACTCATTCATTATTCAAGATATATGCTCATCTGCAATAGAAGAGAGAAGACCAGTGAAGGCTGCAACAATAAAAGCAAGGGCAAATTTTGGCCATGACACAAGGGGAAATGACTAATCTTTCTTAAGTTGTTCTGAATCTGAATGTGCAGAGCTCAAATACTCTAACTTAGACTAAAAACTCTTATTTTTGTCCCTCAGATATTGAAAGTCGTAATAATTCCTGATTAAAAAAAAACAAAAAACAGAAAAAAGCTTTTAAAACATTTTCCTTCTAAATACATTATTCTAAATTGTTGAAGAAAGGTACAAACCCCAAATTTTACCTACCAGACACTGTCTTTTCAGAGCTGCCAGGGAGTTAGTCATGAAGATCACATTAAGTCAATAGGAGTTACTAAAATCAGTGGCACTTGTAGACCTCAATCTCATGCAAACTCCGGAAAATTTAAAGAAAATAACAGTCAAAATAGTGGGGAAAACTACAAAGTGTCAGAGTAGATGTAAGTAAATGAGCCAAATTATCTAACAATATTAAAAATATGTTAGAAAACGGAACATGGACAGAAAAGAGATGGGTGAATACATTGAGTTATGTAAGGGTCTAAGGCAGAATTTGTAGGGTTTCAGAAAATACAATTTCTTGAGGAGCTGAAGGAAAATGGAAGGAAAGCCATCAGGTATAATTGCTG
>NW_009952974.1:12613397-12644704 GCF_000747805.2 Chaetura pelagica | reverse complement strand
GGTTTACCATCAGCACTGTTCAAATGCTTCCCAACAAGCATAACAAACATAAAAGTAGATTCATCACAAAATCAAGAGATAGGAGGAGCTTGTATAAGTGTACAAACATACCATGTGTAATGGAGAAGACACAGAACAAAGGGAGAAGTGGGAAGGAAACCGTGGGAGAAAATGGACATTGTATTGTGGTTGAGGAACAAAGCAGATGATTGGTAGGAGATGACTGAGGAATATGAGAAGTATGTATTCTTGAAGAAGTGTGATTCTGATGAAAGTAATTGACACAGGGAGAAGATAACTCTTTACAGCATGGATTTTTTGTCCAGCAGATACATTCAGCAAAATACTTCACTAGTCCCATAAAAAGTATTACAGTAAAACATGGGGCTTTCTTTGATATAAATGTTGTAAGGTCAAATTCTGTCTAATCCACTTCTGGTATATAAGATTTCAAACCTGTGGCAGGAAGTTTCAGAAGAAAGAGAGGCCATTGCCACCTACATTCCTTTTAGTTTTACAAAATACAGGTGCTTATGACCCTTGTAAATTCTCACCCAAACGAAAATGGATAAAAGCTCTCTCCTCAAAAGCTGATGTGTAGAAATGGTTTTCCAGAGAGGCAAGCAAATAAATAAAAAGAGAGAACTGTTGGTAAAAATCTCTTTGCAAACATTAAAAAGAAGACAAGGTTTTGCAGTGCTTATGAAGAATGATGAAGTTAAATGTCACCAGAGAAAGCTCACTAACTGTTCATATCTGAGCAATGACTAAAGTGAATAGAAGCATTTTATTTTATGCCTACAGTGAGACTGGGCCATAATCTCAGACTAAGTAAATTGAAGACAAAGTATTTACTCTTAAGAGTTAGACAATGGAATGCACTGCCAAATGAAGGCATTAATTGTTAAAGCTTTTCAGATCTAAGAAAAATGTCCTCTTTCAAGGAAATGTAGAAACAATAAAGTCAATGTAGTTGTTACAGCAGGGAACAAACTTAGATGTCCTCATGAAACTTCCAATTTTTATGGATGCTCTATTAACAAAACCAGTGAAGAGACATAAAGAACTGAGACATAAAGAACCAAGACATGATATTGCACAAATAGTAAATGGACAGTGCTTAAACCAGTTGAATTGTGAATTGCTTCTAGGTCACATACCTACTTACTGTGACATTTTGTTTAGAAAAATTAACTGTTAAATGAAGCTGGCTTTATGCCATAAAGAGCATGTTTAGGAGCAGTGTTTCACAGGTCATCAAAATTGGTGATGTAATACAATAGCCATCTTTGCCAGCTGTGTAGCAATTCAGAAGCACATTTTGGTGTCATTGAGAGACTGCATAAGCTCTCTAAGCTAATGACCTTTGTAGCATATGAGAGTAGAAGATTCTGCTCCAAGTACAAAGCAAAAGAAGATACAATAAACTCCAGAACAGTTTCCCAGAAGGACAAACAGCAGGAGAACACAGGTAAAGGATTTGAATAGATGCCAAAAACTAGAAGGCACAACAGAGATAAAATATGCAGTGAAGATGCAATATAATAAAATACTGTAATTTGGGCTGTCAACATGAATGTAGTGAGTTCAGAATAGAATAAGTGAGTTAGCTGTTATGGGATATTTAACCACAAACTACCAGAAACCATGGTTGCTTCTGGTAATACATATTCAAATACAGCAAACAGATTATTGGGAAAAATTTTATGTCACACATATATAAAATCACACTGTACGTTTTTTTGTTGTATGTTTTGAATTTGTCCACAAGGCATCTGCAACTTGTCTTTTTCAGCCTTGATATCTGAAGAATTGGCAGCTTCAGTGCCATTTCTCACAGGAGTATGAAAGAAATTATAACTACATTTACACAGTAAGAAGACATATTTGGGACTTTGAGTATTCCCATTAACAAACTGGATTGTCACAAACTGAACAAGCATTTGCACAAAAGTTAAGAATTTCCTGGGTGCTCTAATAGCATTTTTTCCAAGTGATGTTAACTGAAAGGTGCAACCATATCAGAGGAAAAAAATTATTGTCCTATCACCAAAATTGTTTGGGTATGTGGAGAAACTATGACCAATGACTGTCCAGTGCTTTAGAACAGCTCTTCTGTTTCCTGCTAGAATGCTTTCCTTGTGTCACTGGGTTTTTGACCTGTTGTAGTTTAAGAGCTACTGAGGATAATGTCTAAAAAATCATGGATTCCTGGCCAATGCTGCTTGCGAGGCTGCAGCACTGTTCCCCAATGCTACTTGGAAGTGTTTCCTCACATTTATGGGCCACTGTTCCATTGTCCTGTGTTTTGGAATGGTCTACAATGGTTAATGCAAGTTAAGAGTGTTTTACCATCTTCCTAAAAGGTGCTTTTTTGGCATGTTGTCTAGTCTGATTTCCAGCAGTACAAGATACAAGTCTTTCAGCCAACATTCTTAACCGTCTCTGAGAACCACTCCTACAAGTTGAGCAAAATATTTTATTCCAATACTTAATTATAGAATTAATATATCTATTTATATATATACATACATAAAACCAATTATATTTTCTTCTATGTTCCTCTTTATCCGTTTATCTAAAGCTACCTAGATTTTTCTATTATTTTTGTTTTTCTGTTTCAATTTTAGTATTTTTTTAAAATGTGTTCCCATCATTCAGCTCTTAATAGTCTCTTCCTCAACGCCATTACATTTCATGCAAAATGTTACACTTGCATATAAAAAGACAATAAAAGTAATTGTAAAACATAATTTTATGTGCAATTCCTACTGCAATTCCTAGTTTACTTAAGAAGAAAAAAATCCTCACAACTAATTATTAACATAGAAGTTTTTTTCAGGCAACAAAATAACTTCTAGGGAAAATGCAGGATTTAGAGTAAGAGGTTTTAGAATAAAATTGCTGTTCCTTATTTATCGTTCAATGAATTTTCTGCAAATTTGCAGATATTTAGTAATCTACTGGAAAAGCTTGCTACCAGTTCCAGCTTTTATCCCAATTTTGCTGTTGTTCTGTCAATGTTTGATGGGGAAATTACCTGCTTCCTCTGTAGATCTTTCAGAACTGAAAACTGTAAGTAGGGAAAATGTCCCCTCTTTTATTTTATGTTAATTACTATAAATATTTTTATTATTAAATTAATTAGCTTTTAATTTATTAATTTCAATAATTGAATGTATCTAATTATTATAAGTAATTATTTTTCCTCACATATATATTTTATTTGAATTAGCGTTTGTTAAAAGTTTTAAGTGACCAACTCTACATTTTCAATTATGTTCCTTATATTCTTTACTTTTTCATACACAGTCTCAGGAACATGGTAGTTTTCTTTGCCTGTTTTCTGGATTATACCTACTTATTTTCTCTTACCATTGACCACATGCTGTATTTTCATAGTTGAGTTCCAAGGGCTTGTTTTTTTTTCTGCTGTGCAGTGTTTTCAGCAGTATTACTCTTCTGTAGGTGCATAACTGTGAATCTTTCACATGCTAACAAGAGGAGCAATTTAATTTTTTTTTCCTGTCCATTTTCACATCTTGGTGATAGAAATTAAAAATCTTTCCTCCTTGAAAGAAGCATAAAGTTGCTTAGAGCAGTGTCTTCATTTTTAAAGCAAGCAGTCACTAAGGTATAAGAGATAAAACTTTGTATGGATAATAATTCCGTTTCCAAAGTAATCAGTAAGTAAGGAAATGTATTTCCACACATACTGAAATTAGCCAAATGGTTTAGGAGAAAGCTGAACAGAATATAAAATACACTTGCAGTGGATTTTTGCTGATCTTAAAATGCTGCCATGGCTTTTGGAATGTTTTTAATTTTTATGCACTGTCAGATTTGGCACTTTTGGCTTCTAAAGAAAACCAAAATCAGAATTCTTAAAATGTCATGGGACAGTTTCTCATTGTATTTGTAGCTTGATTACAAGCAGATTTTGAGAGAATTTCATTATCTAGTTTATTCTGAGGATATTTACTGTACCATTGGGAGGATTTATGGTATTTTGCCAGTCCTTCTGGCCAATATGCAGGCTTTGGAAGCTAAGTATTTTTAAAATTGCTGTTTAGCGATCATGTTTGTAATGCTGCCTATTGCCTGTGTGGAAATGAGACGTTCGTACTTAAGAGTATTGTAGATCACTTCTTCCTGTATTAGGATTTGAAAAAGGAGAAACTGTAAAGCAGAACTTGATGGAATAGGAAGAGTAGGAGGAAAAAGGGAGACTTTAAAAGGCAGGTGCTTTTGTGAACCAAAACACAAGTTCTGGAGGCTGCCAAAATGTTCATGAGAAATTTAAAAATACTTGAAATCTGAACACTTTCTCATTTTATTTCATTGAAATTTAAATTATACTAAGTGAACATGCAGATGTTCAGAATTTTTTTTTCTATTTTCCCACAACTAAATTACTTTCTGATGAAATTCAGTGAAAGCAAAACACTTAAAGGATAAAATAGCATTAGACAAAAATTTGACAGGCCACATGCAGTTATTTAGAATCCCAGTGGAAAATAATTGCAGCAGAGATTGCACAGACATGCAAGAAAGCAAGCTGATGTAGCTGGCGACATTCTAGTTCTATTTCCTGTCTCTAAAAGCTTGAATTTGCATATCATTATATAAGCAATTACAGGTATACTTGGGCATAGCATATTTTTTCATTTTTACAAACTGTTCAATGAACATTGAATCATACTTGTAAGTATCCTCCTAATTGAATTTTCTTTCCTGATTTCTCTGATTTCTATTGGGATCAAATGGAAGAGAGGGAAATTGCTTCACAAAATGTGAAGAAACTTGTTCTTTCTATGAAACATGTAAAGAAAGCAATTGACTATTTTGACAGCTACAGCAGAAGTAGGATTTCAGAATGCTCTTAAGATTAAGGTCAAGATCTGCATGGTAACAAACTACCAAGCAGGCAAATCATGAGGTCAGATAAATCTTTCCTCTTCATGGACCTTGGGACTATAGGACAGTGTCCTTCTTTGTGTTTGCAGCCCACTGTTTGAGTGTCATCCATGTGTTTATTGTTGAAGTTTTGCCAGAACAGCCTGCAGTTCTCCAGGCTTTGGAAATGCATTTTTCTTTTTGTGGGCTATCAGAAAAGTCACTGGGATTCTTAAACAATAGGTGGACTTGCCTGCAGCCAGCAAAAGGCCTAGTTCCTTCTGCATTAGTGGTATTTCACAGAGGAGGAAATAAAGCATCTCTTTGGAGCACTCTAAACTCCTATCACCCAATGTGACTTGTCCCAGGAAGCCCTTCACTATTCTGTCCAGAAACAAGAGTGTTTTGTGTCAGAAGCTGCTATCTCTTTAAGAGCTCATTTGATGTTTTATGTGCAGCTTGTACAATAGTAAAACTGACAGTCTATCATCATAAATGTTTCTGTTTATTTAAGTTAAGGAATGGATGTGATGCAATTTATGAAAACATGCCAGTGACTACAGGCAGTTTAAAATGGTGTCTGGAGTTATGAGAGGCTTCTCAGGCACAGACCACGTTTTAAGCACATCAATCATTTGTAAGTATTGCCGTAAAACATTGTAAAATGGGGCTTAAAACACTTCAGGCACTTTCTGAAGTTATAGCCACACTGTGTACTTAGAAATGACATTGAGGTGAAATGTCTTTTGTCTCTGTAGAATTTTACATATAAAGGAAACAAATGCTATTTTGCAAAAATGTGAGAGAGTATTGGAATGGATGGATTTCTATAATGAAATGGCTTTCTGCTAGACACAGGACCTATGCCCTCTGTACCTCAGACCTTAATGTAATCAGTCTCTGGAATTTGGAAGGTATGAAGTCAATTTAATCAGAAAGTAACACATTAGTAAATTACACTGCATGATATTAAGGACTTGTAAAAATTGTTTTAACAGTTCAGTTTCATTGTAAAAATTATCTTTCATATATAAGCTGAAATACACGCATATGAGATAAGCACAAGTTTATGTATCAGATTTCATAAATATTTCATTCAGGTTACAAAAAAATGTAGCAGGACTGTGCATTTGTACCACAATACATGTTCCCTGAGAAGCATTTGAGTTTAAAATGTGATAAATGCTATTTAGATTTCACTTTTTAAAAAGATATTGTACATGGGATCTAAATGAAGTGACTAGAGCTGCAGGGTACAGATGTCAAAGCCTTGTAGCTCTATCAGGAGGCTGATGTAAATTCTGCTTCAATAATTTCTGTAGTCATGACATGGTAATTTGTTAAAACTTTTTTTGTTAGTGTCTGATTGCCTTTTTCTGAATAATAAAATCTTTTGTGATTCTGTAGCTTTCTGCTATTTCTCCAAGGACTGTAATATCTTGAGAGTGTACTGTGTCCTTCTAACACCAAGCAGTTCTAGTGCTCTCATACTGCAAGAGAGATGCACTTTTTGACAGGTGTGCGTGAATGTAAAGACCTACTAGTAAAGTGACATAACCATGATAGCCTCTTCAAATCTTCAACTACACTAAACCAAAACCAAACAGTGTTCAACTATTTCCCCAGTTACCTTGTCTGGTGCACAACTGTTACTCTGTAGTCTGCAGTTAATTGTACACTGCAGTCTTATTGAGTCTATGTATGTTTTTCTTTGAAAACAAGGGTAACTCTGAACAGATTACTTAGTAAATGCATGAACAGAACTAATTCCTTCCATCAGGAAATTTATGAAATCAAGCATAAGTGGTTTAACAGGCTAGTAATAGATGATGAAACTTCTTTCCTTAGTAGGTTGAACATAAGGATTTTCAGGGACTGGAATAAAATTGTATTATTTTAGTCCAGTTCCCAGAGATGTATAGTGACAAAACTACTGTTGTCACTACTGTAATGAGAACTGACTGGAATGTTGCAGCCTCACCTGGCAACATAAAGGAAAAAAAAATATTACCTAATGGGACTTTTTCCTGCTTATGGAAATGGCATCTCAGGAACTGTGCAGATACATACTGCATTTTTCTATAAAAGTTAATATGGACTTTGATTAAAAGTTGTGATGTTGGGTTCGATTTAGTTAAAATTGTTCTAGTCTGAGTATGGACAGCTAATGAAAGAGCCTTTCCTAGGGCCTAAGCAGGTTGTTGTGTAACAAGAAGAGAGTGACATCATCCACTTTTGAAACTGGGTAACATCCACATTCAGAGTTGTACCAGTTTGGCTGCATTGCCCCTGAACTAAAATCTGGGATATTTGCATATAAGCTATGGCAGAAAGACAAAGGAGGAGCTACAGTGTAGAGAAACTTATCCTGCTTTTCTTCAGTCATCTGCCTTATGGGGAGCCAGAAATGTTGAGCTTTACAGGCTATTCTGACACATTTTGTTTACACTGAAAACCCGACTCTCTACTAATGTATAAATAGGATGCATGCTCTGCTGATTTTATAACAAGGTTGAATTCACTGAGAACCTGGCAGTAGATGTTTTTAAAACTACAAGTTTGAGTACATTTGGTTTTAATTCTTTTTATTTCCAAGGGAAAAGATCATTTTTTTTCAGCATAACAGATTAAAACTTGGTTTTAGTACAATTGATTTATCAGTGTTTCTTGACTAAATAGACTGGAAAAAAAAAGAAGGAAGGAACCAGGTTAAAAATATTCCTGATGACATTAGAAAGAGTAAGTTTTTATTTATTTCCTTCTATGGCAAATTTAGCTGTAATTACAAAGTTGTGCCAGAGGGTGCAGAAGACCATGCTACAAAGAGAAGTAGAATACGTAAGTAGGAGACTTTTGACAACTGGTGCCTGCCTGAATTGATAGGGCTCTGGGGCAGTAATGAGGAAACAGGGAGACCTTGTTTAAAATGTGGATGAGAGAATCTGGATGTTCAAACATAATGTAAAATTGGATGTTGCAAAGATACAGGCTAACCTCTTTTTGGTTAGGAAAAAATGTACAGAAATCCTTTCTTCTGTTCTTTGGGGGAAAAAAAAGTAAATTAAAATGTTCAACCTGTGGAGTATGATTCAAGAAGCAGGCAAAAAGATCCACCAGATAGTCTACGTTATAGTAGGCCCAGTAAATATTTTGTCCTAGCAGTAGGTCACTAAATAGGTGTAAACACTTAGGAAACACAGGATTAAGTAAAAGCTAAAACTGTGTTCAAATATTTGTGCTTGCTGATGCAAATCTAACTCCAAAGGGAAACAGCTTTCAGTAATTAGTTCCAGATGTACTTGTAAAAGTTACAGTGAAGAGGTAATTATGTTGTAAATAGTGGGAATACTTCTCCTCATCAAAGTGAGAGTTCCTTTATTCCTGGCCTGATCAGTTGACTGGGGTAAGAGATCCACACTAGGAAGAGCAATTCTAAACCTCTGTTACTGATTCTCTAAATTACTCTTTCCAGGACAATCAGTATTTGCTCCAGGCAGATCCTCTTTCTGATGAATGGAAACTCTACACTGGAGACATAGACCACATGATTGTAGATGGGCTGTTCAAAGCTATCAAGTGCTCTCTTCAGCCTCTGAGAGAAAATGCTGAGACAACATTTAAAATTCACTCCTTTATTTGAAGTGCAGCTTATTTTTAATAGCAGGGAAACAACTTTTAAACCTTCTTTGGACCTAATGTCAATGGCAATTTGTGTGATATTATGGAGGGAAAAATAAAAAACATGTATGATACTGCATCATCTGTAGACAGATTTGTCAAATACTTTGGAAAAGACCATTTTCAGCTATCATTACTTTGCTACTTTTCCTTTATTTAAAAAAGTGTCACAATTGACTTTTCCTATAGCCCTTTGAATGTAGTTGTTTTCCCAGACAAGTCACCCCTATCCAGTGGTTTACGCCAAGTAGGATAATATCTGGAGAAAGGCTGTGAGGCTTTTTCCTTTCTGTTCACTGTGAGCTGTCATATTCTGCTCCCCTTAACCTCTGCTTCCCTTGTTTTAGGAATGCATCCAGTCATTTCCATCAGCCACCAGCACACATTCTTTGCATTATATCAGCTAACTGTTTTTAACTTCTTCTTATTCATTTGCCCAGTTGAGAGTGCCTTTCTAATAACCACTGAAGTCTGTAGCTGGATGGACTGACTGCAAACTGGGTCATGAATTTGCCTTCTACTTTTGCTTGTGTATTGTGCACAGGCTGACTTTGTCTTAACAGTGCAAGTTTTACTGAGCATTTGGCATCAAATGCCTTCTACAGCTATATTCCAGGCTGGGTATTTCTCAAGAACTGTTTGTTTCTTTATGATTACTGGTTGAATGTTTGCTTTCTTGGTGCCTCATTCTCATCAGCATGCCTGATCCTGTTTCTGCTCCCAGCTCCCTAAGTACTGCTGAGCTTAGGTATCCACATACATAATCCACAACACTTCCCTTCTCTATAAGCTATGAGGGTATGTCCACAGACACGAAACAAAAGTAGTTCGTGAATTACAGTGAAACACATTTTTCTAGAGATGCATGTTCATGCAAGATTTTTTTTTCAAGACTGTTTTTTTCCAGACTAGCAGGACATTCAAAATCTTTATGCAATTTCTTCCTTTTATAAGTTTTTAAATATGAGATTGAAGCAAGTATCAATAAATAAATATAAAAATATCACAGTTTGTCCAGGGAAAAAAATATTAACTGTAAATTGGTTACACAGTGTAATGGTGAAAAGTAAACAAGATGTCACAGTTTGACTCAGGTCCGACAACAACGCTCTCAATCCCCCCTCCCCTCAAACCCAGGTAGGGAAGGAGAGAGAGAAAAAGAGAGAGACTTGGCTGGATTGAAAACTAAACTACACAGCTTTAATTAAAACACTAATGAATCATACAAAAAATATATACAATTATATACAGATATATTCAGATACGGGCAAAAGCCTCTCGCCTCCCCCCACCCCAGCAACTCCCACAGCACTTCCCTGAACTGGGAAGAGTCCCGAGGAATCCCGGAGCTGCTGCTGGAGAAGAGCAGAGAGTTATGGGGGGTCACGAGAGATCAAGCCTGAGGATCGACGGTGATGGATGAACAGAGTCCTCCCTGGACACCGGCCATGGACGGAAGAGAAGGGCAGAAGAAGAAGGAAGGAAGTTGTCTTCTGTGGTCTCTGACCTTCCTTTGAGCTTACGTAGATATATGGAATGGAATATCTTTGGCCAATTTTGCTGTCTGTCTAACTCAGCCTCCTACGGGGGGGTCACAGATCTCCCCGTAGTGTCTGAGCTGGCAGAGTGCAGGTGCGGCCTTGAAGCCTCAGTAGTTAGAAAAACATTCCACTGTCTTATCAGTCTAGCAGAACACACTGTTGCTAGTTACAAGAAAGCTTACTGAAGGAAAAAAAAAACTCAGTAAAAAGAAAAATTGGCTTCATCCTGGCTCAAACCAGGACACAAGAGTACAATAACAGTTGAGAAAAGAAGATGCATTGATAGGACAGGAGAGGATGCAAAGAAAGAAGCTGTAGAAACAATGAGGTGAGGAGACAGCAAGGGAAAAAGTGGTAGAGGACAGGATCAAATAGACAGTCTGTCCAGAAACCTGGTTCCTAAAGCTCTTTTGGCTTCTGCCAGCTTCATTTTTCTCCAGACTTTGTGGATACTGATTACACAGAACTCAGTAGCAAGGATATGAAGGTTTAGTAGCACTGCCTATTGATCAGAAAGGAGGATTTACCTGTTCATTAAGAGTCTGTCACTGCTTGGCTAGCTCTTTTTAATCTAGGACCATAGAGAAAAAAGTGGAAACAAAGATTCTAAGTGGTGTTCTCAGACACACAGAAATGTGTTTGCATAATCTGTGCTCTATGGATGTTGAATTTCTTTTCTTCTTTCTCCTCCAGGTGATGCAGTCTATGAAAATGGAAACTGTTGTGTTATTTCTAATAGGCAACAGATTGTATTTGTGAACTGTGCTTCACTGGTACCCTTAGAAGCAGGAAGGGCCCCTGGTTTTGACTATGGGCTTGAGTTCTTCCATTACCTTTGGCAGAAAAACAGTATCTTCAACCCTGGTTTCAGAAAGGGTGCGGTTTGTGAGCCTCGCTGAACTCTCTACTAGCCATACCAGCCAGTGATGATGTTTTCATCATCTCTCCATGGGATTATAAATCTGTTCAGGGGCTAAAGAAAACTCCTGGTGAAGATGCCTGGACTCAAGATTCCAATATTTTGAACTCTACTGGAAAGTGACACTGATAGTCATAAGGATCCAAATCATAAGTGTTGTAAGTTTAATCAACATGCTGGAAGATATGAGTGGTAACAAGTGCACTATTTTGCGGCTGGCTAATGGCAGTTGAATTTGAATTTTTTTTGTTAGTATGATGTGTGAAACAGAAATTATAATACATGAGAAATATGTATCCAAGTCACTTCCTATTAACTTTTTTTTCTAGGACCAGACTGGAAACTTGCTGCAAACTGACAAGTCATTGCTATCAGTAGAATATCTTGGGTCTTGGTGTGTGACTTGGCTTTAAAGACATAGTTTCTTTCCTCGATTTAATCTTTGCCTCTACTGCTTTTTCACTTCCAGGGATTCATTTAGTGTGACGTACATCAAATGGAAGAAAGAAGTCAAGTAGCTATGAAGAGGAACCTGGGCATTGTTTATGCTTTGCAGCAACACTTTAACAAATAGTGATACTTAATGGATGGATGACAAAATGGTATGTGTGAAGCCGTTTCTGCTCTGTGGACAATGCTGAAATTCTAGGAAAGTTATGAGCTTCCAAAATGTTCACAAGACTTAGTGCATTCTAATGAATATGTATTTCAATTTCTGCAGAAGTTTCTTTACTTTTCTTTCTTGAGCCTATTAAGGAAGTATAAATAATTACATTATTTTGTTGATTTATTTAAAATCTAGTGTTCATTATGTTTGGGTTTTTTTTTTCTTTAGGGCCAATATTCTAAAGCAATTAGTTAATATTATAAAATCAGAAGATTTTTTAAATAGCTGTTTCCAATCAACTTGACCATAAGCCTTTTCAATATAATTGGTTAGTTTAATTTTAAAATTGTCCTGAATTTTAAAGGGAAATAGCTCAGGTTTAGGCAAGCTTCTCTGGCTTCTGTTAGATTGAAAACTGGCTGTGTATGATATTCTGAAGATCTGTTGTCTGCCAGAAGAGCTCTTCTGGCAATTAATGGCAATCTTTGAGTCTTCTAAAAGATGGATATAGATCACAGTGTGGTACCCATCCCCTCAGACCTCAGCTGAAATATTTCCTGCTGTCAGACAGCAAGTCCCTGCCCCTGATTCTGCAGCACTGAGAGCTTGAGTAGGGTTATTACTTGGACCACATGCAGTAGATGCAGAAAAGGAAGAGACAGTCAAGTGTAAATGAGTCCATGATGTTTCTGAGGAACATCTTGTTGTATGTGTGAAATGCATTTCTCTCTTGTTTAGAAAGAGAAAAAAAGAGCCCACCAACCAAACCTCGACACAATGCTTCTGTGTTTGATTTGATTGCATTTACTTGTTCATTAATATAATTTCTGAATGTGGATTGCCTGAAGTTTTCAGATGCTCCGTGGTAATTAACACAGCATTTTCTTACATAGCATGTTATTAGTGTTACTGAATGGAGAGACTCACTCATTAAACCTGAGACAGGTTTGACCAAAAGTGTGAGAAGTAGGGTGCAGAGTTCTGGTTGAAATAATAGGACATCCAATGTCTGTATAGAACCAGGAATCTGTAGATGACATTCTCACAGTCTTAAAACTGACCTCTTGAGAATTAGTGGATAGCAGCTGCTGGAATCAGGTGTGGGGATCCTGTGCGGGACCAGAGCTAAGGATTCAACGTAGCATCTATAAGTTTGGCATCTATTTAAATAGGAGCAAGAAGGAAACTAACTGTAAATTATATATATATATATATACACATATATATATGTATATATATATATATTTTTTTTTTTTTTTTTTTAACTTTTTGCCGTGGACACTTTTTTACTGAATATATTTTTAAACACAGAATGAGAAATGAGGCACTTCATGACTGGATTTAGTGGGCACGGTGGTGTTGGGTTGACGGTTGGACCTGTGTATTTTAGATATCTTTTCCAACCTTAATGATTTTATGATTCTGTGAATTCAGTTAACTCTGTTGACTTCACTTGGTCTAGAATAGGGACATTGGTCTAGAATAGGGACATTGTAGATTTTTCCTAATGTTGTCAAGTTTCATTCAAGAGACTAAATGAGAATTGTTTATTAATACTATACCAGCATTGTCCTGGGAATCCATTAAAATGTTTAGGAGAAAAACTTATTTGCCAGTGAGAGGTAGTATTTTCACCCAAGTAGTTGTAGACTAAAGGCAGTTTTTAGCTATGGACCTCTTTTATTAAGGAAGCATAGCTTTTAAGGCCAGACAGGATCATTAGTTTATGTGGCCTGCCTTCCACAGAACATGATTTCCATGTTGCACAGACATGTGCTAGAAGGCACACCTGGAAATTATGTGTGGAATTATGTGGAATGAGAGTCAAAGTAAATGCAAATCTTTGCAAAAGCCCTATGTAATTTTTCTAAAGAAACAAAGAATCCCTGTTTATCTTTGTGTAGTTGCCTTTAATCTAGTGTCTAATTATGCATTTTGTGAGTGAATCCTTGTCCTTATTCAACCACACTTGTGGCTGACCTTTTTGTCAGCAACAGGTCTATCCTGGGGAGTAGAAGATTCTTCAGGATGTCTAAAAGCAGTGTAAGGAATATGACTTTTAAAGCAAAATCACTTAACATCATGTTTGGAACGTACTAATACATTCAGTTGTCACTATGTGCATTTTTGCACTCTTCTTATGGGTGGGTCTAAGTAATAATGTATTTATCAAGCTATTTTATGGAGAGTTTCATCAATGGGGTGTTGGTTTGTTGTTGGTTTTTTTTTTTTCATGTTGCTGAGGTTTATTTCCAAATTTAATATACATAAACATGGTCTAACTAGAAAATGCAGGGTATTGTAAACAAACTGTAATCTTTCACATAAATTATATTTTGCAAATTACCCTGAGTAATAAGTCCATGTTTGTCACAACATAAGGTCATAGGGAAGGAACGACACAAAGGTAACTGATGTTTTTCAAAGAAAGGAAAAAGTGGGGCTGGGGAGGAGGGTAGAGGGGGAGGATGAAAGTATGTGTGTGTGTGTTTCTCTGTGGGGAGAGTTGTTCGCAAAATGACAAACAATATCTACTTGTAAGGTTGTTAGGATTCCCTGAAAAGTGGAAGAATCTTAAAAAGATTGCCTTCACTGTAAAGCATGAAGTGGGACCTCTGTGGTCCAAAGAAGTGTCTGTTATCAGAATAAAATGTGTACTTTTGGAGGTGAGATCAGTTCTGTGCTCTGAACCGAATGATTTTTCGTTTTTTGTTCTGATAACAAGCTGGTGGCAAGCTTCACTGAACTGAGAAATTGTAAACTCTTAGAAAAGGCTGTCTAAAGATAACAATTCAATGTTTCTCAGTAATGTATTCTGAATGAATCTGATAATTTAAAGCCCACTCCACCAAAATGGGAGTGATGCTTGTGTCCTCTTTATCTTCAATTATGTCTAATCTGTTTCTAATTCGAACATGGTGCTGCTGTTGTCAGATCAAATATAGATTTAGAATGTTTTATGCTTCTCCACTGGGAATGTTTTAAATGTATGCAGGCTGTCTGTCAGAGCTGTACTGACAGAATCTAATTAAGTTTTAGGTAAATTTAAAGGAAATAAGAGTGCTTAAAAATGAAATGATTCATAGTTCATGAGATGGAACATATTTAACGAACGGCAGCTAAGAAAAACTATGGAACAGTCTCCATGGATTACCTGCTTAACATCTAAGCAGCCCTACTTCAATAAATAAGTTGTATCTTTCAGGTTAAACAGCATGGTTTTAGAAACAGATTTTAAAAAAGTAATCTTTAGGATTGATGGTCAAGTTCCTCTCCATTATATGGATAAGTTAAGAATAACCATTATTTTATGAACTGTTATGACATATCTGTTCCTGTCAATGGCTTGGATCACAGTTTACAGTCAAAATAAAAATGGCATCAACATTATTTATCAAGGTATATTATTGAGTATTCCACAACATGAGAATGAGAAATGTCCAACAAGGAGCTTTCCCAACTAGAAATGAATTTTAGAGAGAAACTCCTGAGTAAATTGCATTTTGAATGCCCATTCTTATGACCTCTCCCTTGAGGAAGATTTCACAAGTTTTGCCTTAAAGTCAGCAACTTATGAATTATTTAAAAATGTGTTTGTTTTCTGCCGTGATCAAGAACTAAATGAAGAATTCATCTGCACTCTTTCAAAAATCTGTTGATGAAATACCAAAATTGTTCTAAAATATACTCTAATTGCAGACTGATTATGAACTTGAGACCTAAGTTAGAAGTGTAATTTTTTTTTATCAGTGATTTCTCCTTGTCCTTTGATTTGTCACTGGAGTGTTGTTTGGGCATGTGAGGGTCAGTGACTACTGAATTGATCAAAGTACAGGGATAGAGGGCAATATAAGTGTTTGATGTGGTGAGGTTTTTCCTTACATTGGGTTTTAGGGGGTATTGGGGTTGCGAGTTGTTTTTTGTCTGTTTTTTTGTGCTGTGGTTCATATCGTTATTCAGACTGCCAAAGCCCAGATCCAGACTTCTATATTTATGTTGGCACTCTCTTTTCTTAAAATGGACTTAATGGCATCTCTGCTTCTCCTTGAAGCTTCTTCAGGAACTCTGCCCCCATGCAGGGATGTTGTTGTCTTCAGTACCTCTGAGACTAACATGTTTGCTCATGTTAAAACAGAAGCATCCAAGTATCAGGTGGCAGCAAGACAGTTTGTAGCCTTCCTATAAATTAGCAGGTGGAATTAAGGACAGTTATTGACACTTGAACTAGTAATTGTAAACTGTGTTTACAGTCAATGGAGAGAAATGAGGACTCTCTGAGTGCAGTTCCTGTGATCTAGTTAGATATGACCCTTAGGACGGGTTACACGCTATGCACTGCTGACTCTCAACTCTTAACAGTTAATTGTAAAATGAACTGTTTCTAAGCAGATTTTTGCATCACCTTAGCTAACTAGCTTAACATAAGACAGCATAACTTTCTCCTGATGAAGATAAGCTTAAACATCCATGTGCAGATTTGGACTATATTTATTAACATTCATGTAATAGACTTTAACTGTTGTAAACTTTTTATCCCTTTTCTCTTGCAAAAATCTTGGGTTTTTTGTACCTAATGAGGGTCCAGTCATGACTGAAAACTACTGAAGAGTTGCTTGTTCAAGTATTTTATTTATAATAGAACAGCATAAAACAATGTTCATCTGTAGGATGGCTACAGTTCTCAGCCTTTGGTGTTGCCTTGGATCTGTCCTCTAGTGCCAAATACACAAATTGGTTTGCTCTGTTATTTACCTGGAAGAATCTAGTCTGATTGGTTTCCTCAGCAGTGGTCTCATTCACTGCACTGTTAAACAGTAAAGTGGATGAAAGTCAGAATGCTTTTCTTCATATTTAGTAGATTGAATGGGCTATCAATCAGTACCTTTTCAATGCTGTGTTCTAAGTGATAGGAGTACCTCTGCTGCTCTATAAAATGACAGAAACAAATCCAGTTGCCTAAGTGTGTGACACACTGATGATAACAATTGACTACATGAATAATGAGAAAAATAATTCAAAAGAGGAATAACTTTCTCAGATTTTACCCTATATCTTGTCTAATCCAAGAAGCTCCTAAAAATTAATTTCCATAGGTATATATATAGCAATTAACCTCTAACTAAACAAATGAATAAACAAGCAAACAATACACTTGGAGCCTCAGAAGACAGATTTATTTAAATGAAGTAGTCTAATGTTCATAATTCTGCAAACCTGTTATCTTCTAATGGCGTATTGTATGTGAAATACTCCCACTTGTCTGCCACTTCTGTTGTTAAACTGGAGGGCTGGCTGTCCAGGTCGAAGATCATCTGCTTTGTTTTACTTTTGTATTAACTTGCAGGTTTCATGATTTTGAAAGTGTGTGTGTGGAAAAAATAATCTGTATATGTCTAAATATGTACATACTTATATCCTTGTTTACAGTGTTATAGTTGATGCCTCCAGCAGTTCCCTGTGAAGTGCAGACAGTGAGCAGACCTTCCTTTATTTGCAGAGGAAAGATTCCATCATCAGTACATTGCAGGGACCGGGAATTCACAATCCTCTATCAGCTTTATGCATTACTGACCTCCACAGGCATTTTAAGGGAAGGCACAGCAGGAAGAGATGAAGGTCAGTACAGAAAGTGTTATTCCTTTTGCAGAGAAGAAACATGTAATTAATTGTTGTCTTACCCTATTTTTGCATATAGGGCTTGGTTGCTCTTCCTAGGAAAATTGTCTATCTGTCCTATCAAACCCTGACATTATCCATATGAATTTATTTCTTATTTCAATCTAAGGTCACTGATAAGGATCACTGTCAAGTTCTGTTGGGTCCATGTCACCACTGTGCCTCAAAATGCAAGTAGAGCTATGATCATGTCATAATTTTCTGGCTGCTGCTATGTCCAGATCAAGACAATTGTGTGCATTATTCTTGCTCACTGGTTTGTGCAAAATATGTTTGTCTGTGTGTATGAAACACAGGTTTGGAGATGTGATTAAATGCCTTCCTGCCCTTCTCCAACAGCTGGATTTAATATGTTTACTTCATGTGTTGCACAGAATTTATTAATAATTAAGCAAAGTATTGGGATGCTTTTTAACATTTAACTTTTCTTTTTACATCTTGAATATGAAAAGGTTCTGCCTCACCTTATCTAAAGACATTAGCACTACTAAAATTAAAGTGAGAGGAGTCAGTATTCCCTTCAGCATCCAGATTAAGACTACAGGAACCATAGGAAATCCTTGGAGCAGAGGCAGATGTTTGAACGAACATCCAGGGAAAGTTCGAATGTGTAAAATTCTTTACATACAGTAAGATTTTAGCTGGGTAACAGAAAAAATAGATCTCAAATCTTAGTGATTTTCTGTATGCTTCTCGAACTGCAAATACATTACCTTCAAAATGTTAAGATTTTCTGGTATTGATGGTGGTTTAATGGTGACTAAGGGTCAGCAGGTGTAGACCCCAGCTTCCCATGACGATGAGCACCAGGCAGCCATTCTGTGGAGCTGCAGACAGTAGCATCGACCATGGTACAAAGTGGGATGCTGGAGAGATGGCCTAACTGTTGAAGGACTCCTGCAAGTTTCTACATGTATGATTTGAACTGGAAACACTGACTTACAGTACACAAATCTTGTGGAAGGGACAAATTTTTGAAATTCAGTTTTCAGGGCGGAATATTTTACTTTGACTGGAAAAACTGATGAAATGAAGTTTATCTTCTGAATATGCTTGTAATCCACAAATCTTGTAGCATCTTTCAAAAAAAATCAATATAATCAGTGCCTATATGATAGTGTGAAGCTAATTAAGCAAGTTTTAGGTGAGCTTTTAAATATTTATGGCCACAGATAAGTGGCTTTTCAGCAACAAAGTAAGAAAGACAAAAGTTACGGATACAAAAGGAAAAAAAAAAAAAGCAGACTTTCTGAGGATTGTGCAGTAGGAAAACAAGGCTTTAAGTGACTGAAGAGCATTCAGTTTTCCAAGCATGCTATTACCATGTGTTGCCACAAGAAATTGTCTGGCTTGATTCCCAGGCCTGCAGCTCAGTTCTTGGACAGAATCAGGAAATAGCACAGAAGTATGGGGGTATCTCATAAACAGAACAGGCTTGGGCACAGAACAAGCTTAGCACATGTGCAGTGAGTGTGGTTGGGGAAGGAACTTTGAATTATGCAGTTCATGTTTTTGATCAAGTATTCTGAACCTATGAACTCTGTTCTCAAGTAGTCTAAGAAACCATCTGAATTTTTTCTGTGAGTGAACCATACAGTATTACAGGCTTGTACTTCAGACCTAGTTCAACATGGCTTGCAAAATAAGAACTAGTAGCTCATTATCATAACCCTCCTTTGGCTAGAAGTGCGTTAGTGGTGTCTGCACGAATAAGCAATGAAGAGTAGTGAGAAGAAAAAGCCTCACACGGTACCGTGTGCGCCTACAGTGTCACACTGTCTGCTTCAGTTTGTACCTTTTCAATATCTGACAGTGAATGATAACATTATTGCAATGGTATTTACTGGCACTGCTGGAGTAGGGGATATGTCATTTTTTCTTTTCTGAATTGTTGTGCATGGCTGCAAGAAGTGCCCGAGGCTGAAGTGCGTTTCAGAGGTTGTCAAGGAGGAAACAAAGTGGGTTTTTTCACTCTTTTTAAATGAAATTTGGCAAATCAATTTGAACTTGGAGAGCTTCCAAATCTAAATGCATGGTATTATGGATTTGGATGGGTAACATAGTTCCTGGTGGGGATAAGGTTCTCATAGTGTCTTTCAGCAAATTATACAACTGTCCTTTGTTTTTCTCTGTATATTCTTTAGCCTTAAGAAAGGAGGTTTCAAAATGGCCCTTTAATAATCCCTTAGAAGAATAACTTTTGCAGCAGTCCTATTTTATAACATAAGAACTATGAAAACCTGGCCTTAGATGGATTATACTGGAATCCTGTCTATTGACTTATAGTTTATGATTAAATCACTAATCTGGCTTCCAGCTTCACTTGTATTTGTTTGGAATGACAGGAGTTCCTTTCAGTGGTCATCACAGATTTCTTTTTTCACCAGCTTTTCCTCAGAGGTAATTGCAGCTATACACAATCCATTCAGTCTCCAGGAGAGGACAAAATTTATTTTAATGTCCATGAGAGCACAGTTACCTCAGAGGTGAAGGTATTGTTGTGCAAGAGTAAGAAAAGCTCCCTCAGTTCTGATGGAACAGAGTGCCTGACAAGATTAGGAAGCAAGAGGATTTTTATTTATATTTTTAAAAATGAGCCAACTGTTGTTGCGCTTGTTCAAATACATGTTGATCTAAGCTGGAACTCATTTTCAAAAGAACCCGAATCTTTTGTAAAGCATGTTTCTAATTGGATTCTGTTAGTTTTAGTATCTTGTACCATAATGATTTTGCCCTGGCAACAGAATAGCAGTAACGGTACATGGGAGTATTGCAGCTAATTTTTTTGTTAATGAGAATTTGAGATACCTGAGATTTTCCTGAAGTTTTGAATTTTATGAATTCTTAGTCCCAAAGGAAGCACTGTGTTTCTGACTCTCAGGGGGACTTCTGCGTTCTAATCCACAGATTTACATGTGGGAGATACTTATAATTGTAGTTATACATCTTGTTTAGGTGCCCACTATGACTGTTTTCATAGGAAGTAATTTCTCAGGAATAAGCTCACTTGATATTGGTGTAGAGCACCCACATGAGTTACTTAAAGTGGCAGTGCTACAACATTGTTTGCTGAATACGTATTCCAGGTGATTTTTCCAGATACGATGTTCAAGTGAGTACTTTATTATCTGCATTAATACTGCCAGAGGAGCGATTCTGTTAAAAGATCCATTTTATTTGCAATCATTGCTTATAATAAAGCATGGAAATAATGTATACTTTCACTTTCAATTTCCCTGACTATCTAACATTTACTTTTCTTTGAGGTTTTTGAGATAGATTCATCCCCAAAAAAAGCAGGAACAGATTTTATGACTGTAAGAGAGATACACCTGCTTACCTCAGCTTTGAAATACAGTACTTTCTTTTTTATTACTTTCAGCCCTCTCAAAAATTAATGCTACTGAAAAGACATTGTATAGGAGTGAACTGGTTCATATTTCTGGAATTTTGATGCTTTTGAACCATGTTTTAAACTTTGAAAACAAAGAATCAAATCCATGAAGTTTAGAAAGGATTCTTTCCTTATAACAAACAGAATTGTAGCACAAAGAATATAAATCCTCTTAGATTAAATTTCAGTATCAGTAGATTTCAAATTTTGAAACTCATATTGTTGCATTTGTGTACCATACATATTAATACATAAATATTCACCTGCTGATGAGTTGGAAACCTTCCTTCCATTTTCAGTTGCCTCTGACTTTGCTTAGAATGTTGTAGGAGATGTTTGTTTATTTTTAAAATTTTATAGACAAGTATTAAAGATTGGATGAAAACTCCGTGGAAACAAATAAATGTTGAACACATGGAGATGGAGCTCAGAAGATTTGCAAATGTGATCATTTCCCTAATGAACGGTGTTTTGCTACTTGAAATAATCTCTCCTGTTCTGAGTACTATGCATTATGTAGGAGCCTGTAGCTTGTTAAATTCCCTTCATTAGAGGGTTTTTGAACTCAAAAGGAATTCAAAAATTGGGGAAACAAGTATTACAAGATTGAACTCCCAAATCTCAAAGTACTTCTGAAAATATCCTTCTGAGTTAATTCTTTCTTTGGTAACCAGGAAATTACCCAGCTGGCTTTCACGTGAGATTCAGAATTCAAACTCCAAGATGCATTCACTAGCCTGCTTGCTTCTTCATTGCTCTAGTCTTTTTGCTCACAGCTGTCTACTGCATAAGGAATGAAGACCTGTCAAAGCAGTA
Source organism: Chaetura pelagica (assembly GCF_000747805.2). Lineage (NCBI taxonomy): Eukaryota > Metazoa > Chordata > Aves > Apodiformes > Apodidae > Chaetura > Chaetura pelagica. The sequence continues at coordinate 12,623,177 of NW_009952974.1, read as the reverse complement.
TGGACCTGGGATGTCTGTTTCTTTCAAATCTGTGGTTAAGTATCTGAAAAGAGCTGAAGTTCAAGAAACGAACTTGCTTATAATTAGATCCCAGCAATTGTGAAAACAATAATCTCTATGTTGTGGCTTTGCAGAATTTTGGGTACCTTTATTCCTGACTTGTTTATGCCTTATTTCAAAGGCAAACTTTGTAAGAAATAGTGAATAACACACTGGAGGACTTTTTAATTCTTCAGCTACACAGAGCATCTGCAAGAAAAACAGAAAAGCATAGCTAAAACATTAGGAGAAATGGCATAGGAAAGGTAAATGCAGACAATGATGGATGTTAAATAATTCCTTATGAGGCTTAAATAGCTACTTCAGCTTTTCTGGTATTTCACAGAAACCCGTGGAGATCAAAAAAACCTGGAAAGTTATGTGTCTTTCTTGAGCCCTATTGTGTAGGTGCTTGTCTGCTGAAAATTTTGGAGACCCTAGAAGATGATGTGGTAAGGGTTTATTTCATTGTTCTAGATTTTTTAAAGAAAATATGCGTATTTCCTTTTTCATGTCTACTGCTGGAAAAGGCAAGGTCAGCTGGTAAAAGGTCTTCCTCCGTTTCCTGATGTTACTGAGCAAAGTATGTTACATACCCTATGTATGGACAGAAGTATTTCTTCACTGATTTCAGATGGCTCTAGCTCAGGTCTGAAATACATATAGGGGTTATTGCTTTGGTAAGACCTGAACTGTCTTCACTTTGCTTTTATTTTCTTTCCAATTCAGCTCTAAGGATGACTTATAAGAATGGGGGATGATCTGGACACAGGTCAATAATCCAGAATCTGTTAGATGCCTCTGTACTCATACAATATCTTTTAAACTGAACTAGTAAAAAAAAATAAATTAAAAATAGTGTTTTAGGAATGTGAATGATCAAAGAGTGAAAGAAGTGCTAAGCATAGAAGAAACAAGTGTAGAAGGTAATAATCCTCATCCTTTCCTATCTTCAAAATTTCTGCATAGATTGGATACTGATATTAACTCAAATATACCATTGGCCGATTGTCCAAACATCAAAAAGTAGTAAATCAATATAGATTAAAGAAAAAGTCTAGCTTCATCTTCCATCATTATTTGTATATGTAAGCAGGTATCACCTTAATTTAAGGCTGTTTATTAATATCTTTCAGGATAACTTGTATTTTGGCATTTGTTCTTCAGCAGAGAGTATTTTAGAGAGTAATTGGCTTCATGTTAATCTGTTTTCCGTTCTCTTCCAGTACCATTAAAACATATTGACGTATATTTGTGCAAACTCAATCAGTATCATTACACCTATATTGCATCTTCACCTCTTCTCTCAGGAACAACAGAATTGCACCATCAGCTAGTCCATAGTCTCAGTAATTTCAGGAACTTAACATCATGATGTGCAGTCCACACTTGTCACCTCTCCTGCCTCCAGCTGAAAGCAAACATTCCTACTTATGTACATAGATCCAAAATTTAATTAATCTAAAGGTAATATATAGAGAATAGTACTAAAATTGGTTGCTGGTTTTACTTTTAGTATCATTGATTCAGCTAGAAATACTCCAGTTTTTCTCTGTAGTGGGTTCTTATACCGTTATCTGCAGTTTCTTCAGCTTTCTTTGTCTATAGACTCTTGTCAAAAGGATTTTGAGGAAGAATTAATAAAAAGAAAATACTTATTTCTCCAGAAAAAGAAATTTTGATTCTTTGGGAGACCCTGTCTCTGTTTTTCTTAAGCACTTATTTTCCTGTCTCACTAGTGCACTCAAGTATCTGATCTATAGGCTAATTTAAGATATTCTAAGAGGAAATTGAGAAAAGTCACCTTGTGTCCTCCTGAACTTTCATTCCTGCCTCAGCAACTTCAGTGAGTTATTCACACACAGAGCTCATGCTTTTGTCTGAGCCCAAGTAGCAAAGGGCAGGGAGAGAAGGTGGATGGGTTGGATTTTACTGGTTTTTTTCAGAGATTTTTACTTTTAAAAGTAAATGGCTAATTTAATGTTTTCAGTAAAATGCAGGTTGTCTGAGAGAATAATATAAAGTCTTACCCATACAAAACTGCTGGTCAGTCAACTATAGTGTCATCTTTCTCATGCTGCTTAGCTAGTGATTTTGACCTTGGTGTGAATGGATCATTCACGCAAGTGATGAGAGTTAATTTAGTCTTCATAATAGCCCAGAGCTCAACCTTTTCAGAACGGAGATTGTTTCACTGATGCCAAATTATATGCAATCACTGAGTAATAGGAAGTGATCCACTGCTGTGTCTTTGGATGTAGGCCACAAAAATAATTCTTTTTCATGTAGGAAACACTGTACATTCAGTCAGTGCTGTACATGGCAAGGTGTATAAGCCATGTTACTGTGTAAACAGTATACTCAGAGAAAGCAAAGGTAAGGGATATTTACCCCATTTTTTGTTCCATAGCTGTCTCCTCCGTTGAGAAACTCCTCAAGTTCCAATTGAAGTGAAATCTCCATAAAATTTTACCTCTCGTGTTCACAAACTTTTATACGCCTATTGTTAGAGCTCAGGGAGGAAGGCACGATTCAGGACAAGCGTACCAAAATTGTGTTATTTTCATCCTGCTCTCTATAAATTAATGCAAGGTTCATATGCCACTCTGCAATGGTAACAAAGAAAGCAAAACTGTTGTCAGCAATCTGACTTGCTGAGCAAAGATCTGCACCTCTGCTAGATAATTTTATGGCTTTAAAAAAAGTGGAAATCCCTTGTCATAATAACAGGACCAAAATGTACAGCAAGACTTTTTAGCCAAAGAAGACTGAGTGAAAAGAGCAGAAGACAAGGTTTTTATTCATAACGAGCCCGTGTTCTAAGCAGGCAGATTACAGTGTATTTCACAAGATGGAGGTTTTGCACAGTATAACTCAAACTCGGAGCCTAGGGGTTAGGATAAAGGTTGGTCTGTCCTCCAGAGTGCTGAAATGCAGCCATCTGGGCTGCACGGGTTTCATGTCTGAATATTTTGTATTTTGCCAGGGAGCGGGTCTGGCAAGGCAAATCTTCAGAAGCAACAGGACAAAGTCTGCGATGTTACTAATATTTTGTTTTCCTATAAATTACTTCTATAACATGTTAGAGAAAATTCTATTTACACTAGGTAGAATATTGGCTGAAGGAACTCTCTGCAACTTTCCAGCAAAAAAATCACAGAAGTTGCAGCAGCACCTGAGGGTAAGTAAAAAAATCAGTGGTTATTTGACCATTTAACACAAATGTTTTGATAGATATTGAGAAGTCGTGATCTGAGAATATTGGAATTTCCTTCAAGAATCTGGACGAATGGTTGGAAATAATGAAAATAATGCAAAATATGGTAACCACAACTAGATATGTAACTTGTTATACACAAAATGTATTAAAATGGTATAAAAATTTTAGGAGGAGTAAATCAAATCTGTGACACCTTAGTAGTTTACAAAATTTAAATGCAAAACTTAGTGATCTCTAGAAGACACTACACTACTTGCCCCTCTATCAATCTACTAAGAATGTTTGTTTAAAATACTGTTTCTTGAGAAAGTGCAAACTTTCCTCTGTTGTCAAAGGTATGGGTTTCTGCATGAATCAGTTTTGCAAAATCAAGGCCTGATATTTTTGGCAGGCTCTGTCAGAAAGACTTGCCTTGCAACCATTTAATAAGCAAACTTGTGCTTATTGTTACTTCAGTACCAAGTGAACTTGAGAAGGAATTTTCCAGGGTTCCTACCACCGTCCCTCTCCCTTGCTCCCCAAAAGACCCAAACAAATGTGGGTGTTGGGTTTTTTTTTGTGTGTGTGTAGTTGGTTTTTTTTTTGTTCAGAATCATCGCTTTTTAAAGTAAGCTTTCTAGGTGCCTTGGAATAAATAAAATTCATAGTGACTGCCAATGGCTTCCAGGGCCATGAAAGCAGGTGCTCTGGGACACCATTTCAGTGTCACCATTCCCATCAGGACAGGGAACTACGTAGCAGTTTGATGAAGGAGGCTGTTCAGGGATCCTTCTTTTCATGTTCCTCTGACACAAAGAAGACATCATGTGCAAGGCAGTCAGGTCCCATATAGTTTATTTTTCCCATCTATTTACTGTAGTAAACATGACATGGTACTGTCACTACTTTGGAAATTGTTTTAAAGTATCTGTGTGATACTTTAAATATCTAGTAGCTTTATCCTGTGTATGGTTTCAGACTAGCATTTCAAGTGCAGTACCACACCAGTATTTAGCTGTTCTGAAATTACGTTCTGGGCACCAGCTGAAAAGTTTATTTCTATTATTAAGGAATCAAATTAAAATTATAAGAAAACAACTCCATTATTAGTTTGCAAAAGTTATTCTCTTTGATTAAAAGCACTAATAAATGTGTCTTGATTCTATAACTGCTCCATTTAGCACTTGACATATAACAGTGTGGGTTTTTTTCTCCACAGTGTAATATCTCCATTGAAATATAATTATTTTGCAGATTGCTCAACTGAATGCGCTTATAAACATGCTGCTAGGGGAACTCACTGCTGGTGATCATCAGAACATCATGACAACATGTGGAATTGATGTACATGCAAGGGATGTTGCAGCCACGCTTAGAGCACAGAAGGTAATTTGTTGCAGAGCAATTACACTAATGCATTTTTAAAAGCATAAAATCAAGAAAAAATTCATTTGTTGAAAAGATATTCTGGTAGGTTGTGTATGGCAATGACAGAATATTTTGATTCTATCAATTTTTGTCCTTTTATATTTTTTGCTTTGGAGGTAATTAATTACATTTACCAGTTGAAGAATTACCATTTAAAAATATATAGATATTTTGTCCAAATGTTTAAAGGCACCCATTAAAAACCTATGCTGTAATCTGACAGCAGGTTTCTCATTGATTTCCCTCCAATTACTGATCCATTCACAATTAATAGAATTTCTCACATTTATTGCAGATAGCTTGAAAGCTTAATATGTACAAAATATAAACCAGCATTCTCATTTTTATTTTTAAAAATAGGTTTTGTTTCCCTCTCAATATCTGAGGTGGAATTTGCACTGTTACCTCTTCCCATGTCTGACTTCTGCGCTGCTGGGGCTCATTCATAGTGATTTGCTACTCTGTCTTTAGACCTTGACCACTCAGGAAGCAGGTGGCAAGGGACACAGGACAATGTCTGCTCCCTTATGCATGGCCAGGTAGGTGAGAGAGCTGTTGTGTATTCCATTCCTCCTGTCTGCAACCAGATCCTGGCAAGGTGTGGTTCTGGTCTTCAGAGCCCTCAGTTTGAATGGGAAGCTTCATTCTAGAACCTTGGGCTTTACTTGTTACTCGTGAGGAATAACAAGGGAGAAGAGAGAAACTGTGTACATATGAGTTGAAAGTGTAGTATATCTCTTAATCCATCCATTCTATATAGCTCATTATCCTTCTACATGTTGCAGGTTTACATATTTGCTCATAGTAAAATCCACCTTTTGGCAACATGTGGCTGCCAAGAGCAAGAATTGCTCCACCTCCCTTGTTTCCAAACACTCTCCCAGCCCCACGGAGGTAGGGAGTTTAGCATAGTAATCCTTTGCTTTATTGTAAGTAATAATTTTGCTGTAGGCCAGACAGACAGTATTGAGGTTTCTCAGAAATCCAATCTTTACATAAGTGAACTAAATAAACAGTGCAAGATACAGTCCACAGTAAGCTCATGAAAGTAAAAATTGTTTTACTTGAAAGAATAAAATAGAAAAAAGCTACTGTAAATTATAGTAGCATGCCATGAAGCCTCCTTGTCCAGGACATGGTTTCTCAGCCTTGTTAACTGTAAAAAAAAAAAAAAAAAAAGGGAAAAAACCCCAGAAAAAAACACACAAAAAAACCCCAACAAAATCCCACCCTCAACATTTACAGTTGCTGAAAAAAATACATTCTACTGAGCATAATCACTTTGTTTTAGTGTGGTACATAATAGCAGTTGCATCGAAAATTTGCAGCAATTTAAAATATTCTTTTCACTGAAATTGTTTATCCACATTGCCAAAGGCTTTAAGGAAGTACTGATGTTTTTCATATTGTCAGGAGCAGCTGTTTCTAGCTGCTGTGGCTGCCTAACTGCTAACTAGGCAGATGGCACACAGTGGCTGAGGTGTGTCTGTTGTATATGGGACCAACTTTTCTGCCTTTCAGGAAGCACAGCTGCCATGCTATTATGATGATGATGATCCTTATGTATTTCAGACATGGGAGGCCTTACATGGAGCTGCATGCTTTGAAGGGGTGATTAGGGTCTTTAGTACACTGATTTAGTACTTAAATAATCAAACTGACAAGCTGTGTGGAAATATGGAATCCCTATTAATTAGAATTTTGAGTAGAGATTGGGGTGGGGGGCTCTGTAAAATCCAAGTAAAAATCTTTGCCACAGATACATGCTATAAAATATTGAGATGGTTGTGAGTAAAGAGTACTTCAACAACTACTAGATACAAATAGGTTAATGAATGAATAAATGTGCTTAACATCATTAACTCTGGTCAGTTATCTAAAGAACATGCTGAAGAAATATCGGACAGTTAAAACTAGAGAAGACCTCAGACTTTCGTTTTGGTTGACAGAAACTTGTTCCATAGAATATCAAAAACAGCAATATTTTTTCCCTGTGTCTCACTTGTAGTAATTAACATATTGACATCTCCTTTTTTCTTCTAAATAACTACTTCCTTAAATTCTTGTGTAGGGTGATACACTGTAAGAGAGCAGGAGGGGGTAGGAAGGTGTGGCTGAGGCTTAAGAGAGCAATGAAATGTTGACCAGATGCTACATTTCCTGTCGATTTGAGGTGTTAGTTCATTAGATGACTAATCAAAACCATGTGCTCTGCTAACAAACCATTTCATCCCCTGAGTGCTAGAGCATGCACATGCTGTTCCCAACTAATTAGGAACCACACCAAGCCAGTGAAAAGTCTTTTCTTGACATCCATAGGTGGTAGAAGAGGTTGTCTGAGAACTGGTGTCCTTGTTATTGTCTGTGTCTTCACATAACTCAGCTAAAAATACCTTAGCCAGAAACATGGAATCACTGTATCTTTTTAGTGTTTTGACCATGTTTATAAGAGCTAGAAGAGTTTATGTTTCATAAACTGCTGTAGACTTGTTACAGAGTAAGAAAAAAAAGAAAATTAACTGGGACACAATCAGGTTGAGGTGTCTGTGTTTCAGAAGCCCCATCTCTAGTCTTTTTTGTGTAAAGGAAGAGCTCAAGTTATTGAGCAGATACAGAGATGATTCATCATTTTAGGCCTATGTAAAAAGTTGAAGCTATGTGAAACAGAGTGGGCAATATTGCATCAATAATGCTTATGTTGCACTACTACTGCATGTATAGGTAAAATGTCCACCTCCAAAGCTTACAGCAAGGTTTGCTCTCCATGGCAGTAGAAATGAGCTAATGAAATCCTATTCTGCAGTATTTTCCAAATAGCTATGACCCTAAAAGCGTGAACAAATGTAACAAGAAATTAGAATTGCAGTTGTGAAAAATGTTTGTTTATTCATTATCTAAAACAAGTTTCTGGTGAGCTTGACCAGGAAGCTGTGGTGTATAATTTTTTTTTATTTTTTTTTTAATGCTAGTCATCTTAACAGAGGATGTAGCTTAATACAATGCTATCACTCTTTAAAGTAATTTCATAATTTTAGAAATAGTTATAAGAAAAATAACTTTGTTGCAAATGATAAAAAAATAGGTGATGAGAAAAGATGGAATTTTGGTCACTTAGATTTCACCAAATGTGAAGAAAGAAATATGATCAGTTATAGCTTAGTAAAGGTCTGAGATCAATGTGTTGAGTCATGGAGAGGAAGGCAGAAAGATAGAGCATCTTAATCAGCAGAGGCCAAAAGAAATGGCCAGATTCCTCAGAATCCAATGGAGACAGACCTGCAAGGAAAGTGCAAGGTAAGCAGTTATAGCAATAGCGAGAAATACCACAGGGTTAGAGGATCATGTGGAGATGGTCACAGAAGAAAGCCAAAGTACCACAGTACAAAGGGAGAAGGTTTTCAGAAAGTCACAGATATCAGAAAGCATTTGAAAGACAATCACAAATGTGAAGAAGATGAAGATCAAGGGTGGAGAAGAAGACTAATGAGCCTGGGAGACTTAGAGCAAGCAAGGAGAACCACTGGTGTCTGCTAGAGTGGGAGATGAAAGAACACAAATTGATAAAAAGGACAAGGGATTTCTTCTAGCAGTTTAAAAATATCATTGTATAGGAAGTAAAGAAGTCTGTCTTGTTTTAGCCCAGAAAAAGCTGGTAGGGCAAAATGAAAACAGAGAAATAGGCGAGAATTCTTCATAAGCATTTATATGTGGTAAGACAAGAGGAGAAATTAATTTTGTTATATTTGCAGGGAATGCTAGCATACCATGTTCCTGGGTAAGATGACTTTGTTCTTGGAGAGTTGGGGAATCAGCACTATGGATGGAATTACGGAATGAAAACAAGTGTATGTGTGGTGGAATTTTCTTATGGAGCATCACGATCAAAATGGCATTGTCTTTCTAAGCCCATTTCTGCTCTCCCTTCTCTAACTTCCGTTAATCTTTAGTGACTACAACTGAATACATAAATAGATTACACTTAAAACATTTTAATTTTATGTGTGTGAAATATTTTGTAATTCTGGTAATGATATTCAGTGTCCTTTTGCGGATCTTCAAAGTAAATCTTACTCAGGTTAGTTACAAAATATAGAGGAAAAATAGCAGCATCAGATTACATCCATCTAAGGCTTTGGTCTGTACTCCTTGTGCTATTTTAAAAGGTGAGTCTACTTGTACACTAGCTAAAATGAGAAAATAAAAAATCCAATAAAACTGTAATTTAACTGGTGGCAGACATTCCCTATCTTCTGACTTGAGATGCTCTGCCATTCTAACTAAGCAAAAAGATCTTAGCTTTGCATTAATTTATCTGGATCATCTCACCTTTACTGAAAATTTTATCAACCCTAATTACTGAAGGAACCATGATTCAGAGCATACTCTCACCTATCCTGAAGTCAATAATTTTAAGAAGGTCAAGACAAGGAGACCTGATTTCTGATGATTGTCTCTCTATGTATCCACTTCATCAAGTGATATGAAGCAACATCCTCCTGCTAAAGTGGAATGTGGAGAGAAGGAAGATGATGTTTTTGAAGAAGATCAGGACTCCAAGTAGAGGCAAAGCTATCAAGGCCAAAGTATCTACTTCTCTGCCACAGGTAACAGTAAAGGCCTTTTTAAAAATCTTCTGTTAAAGAGGAGGAATACCAGATGATTAGGCACTTTCTTTGCTCAGATACTTCTGTACTGTTAATTGGTAGCTTCTCAGACAAGCTCTCCTTTTATTCCTATTTCAGATTCTCTTGTCTCGTAGTGATAGACTGAGAAGATATGATTTTCACTCGTACCTGATTGAATGAAGCCCTTTGAATAGTCTCTGCACTCACTTTGGTGTGAATTTGGTTCAGAATTTTTAAAATAGAAATGAGATTTCAATACACAGGCAGATCTTATGTCAATATCAGTAGGAACCATGCTGCACCAGTGATACTTAGATTCTTGCCTCAAATTTGTGCTTATTAAGGAATAATATTTTTTTCTCAGCTCTGATGATCTGAAAAATTAAAATACATGATGACTTTAAAGTGGTAGAGAACACTTAAGGTGCATTTTTTTGCATATCAATCTAGATGTCATTTAAATTGACTCTCTGCTTTTTGTTGTAATGA